>NC_134360.1:231437643-231615363 GCF_048569485.1 Anomaloglossus baeobatrachus | reverse complement strand
GAGCTGTGATATGACCTTTAGTGAAAGGTAGATTCTATATTATCTACTGTGTATGGACGGTGTTACCTCTTTCATTGTTATCCTTTTTTTGTGATGATACAGCTGAAAAGTAACCAAGCAAGAAGGAGCCTAGTAAAAAGTTTCAATACTAATGTACTAATTGGAAGATTTCTGTTTGTTTGGGGTTTTTTTCATTTAGATAGTAATATAAAAAATGAAAAATAGAAAAAACCTGATTTAGGAGTTTATATACCGCTGTAAAAAAAAAAGTAGTCAGAGGCAAGGGAGATTTATAAAATGAAGAAAGTAGACTTACTTATCAGTTATCTAATGTGCAACTGCACCACCACTATGGTGGATCCTGTGTTGAGATTTGAAGTAATGACGTTCCGTCATCAGAGGTCTGTGTAGTCAGGATAAGTGTATATTGTTCAGAGGGTACACAGCCCCAAAGCTACAACCATCATTTTCAGGATCTCTAAGATCTCTGGGACACTGACCAATCTTACATGTATGGTATATTCCAGCGATATGTCATTAGTTCATATGATTAAATCCCTTTAAAGGACATGTCAAAGAGTTAGGGGTACTTCTCACATAGCGAGATCGCTGCTCAGTCACAGGTTTTGTGACGTACCAGTGACCTCATTAGCGATCTCGCTGTGTGTGACACTGAGCAGCGACTTGGCCCCTGCTGTGAGATCGCTGATCGTTACACACAGGGCTGGTTCATTTTTTGCTCGTTGCTCTCCCGCTGTGAAGCACACATCGCTGTGTGTGACAGCGAGAGAGCAACGATCTGAATATGCAGTGAGCAGGGAGCTGTCGTCTGGAAGCTGCAGACACTGGTAACCAAGATACACATCGGGTAACTAAGCGAAGTGCTTTGCTTGGTTACCCGATATTTACCTTGGTTACTAGCGTACGCCGCTCTCAGGCTGCCAGTGCTGGCTCCCTGCACACGTAGCAAGAGTACACATCGGGTAATTATGCTTTGCTTAGTAACCTGATGTGTACCCTGGCTACGAGTGCAGGGAGCCAGCGCTAAGCGGTGTGCGCTGGTAACCAGGGTAAATATCGGGTAACCAAGCAAATCATTTTGCTTAGTTACCTGATATTTACCTTGGTTACCAAGCGCAGCATCGTTTCCACGAGTCGCTGCAGGCTGGTGGCTGGTCACTGGTGAGATCTGCCTGATTGACAGCTCACCAGCGACCATGTAGCGACACACCAGCGATCCTGACCAGGTCATATCGTGGTCGGAATCGCTGGTACGTCGTTTAGTGAGACGGTACCCTTACTGATTAATTTTTTGACATTAAAAATTATCTTTAACTTTTTTTCAATTATTATAGAACTTTTGCTTAATTATTTATGTGCATAATAAGCTCCATGCTCACATGTGATTGCCTTGTAATTTAGGTCTAGTTATCTCTAGTAATATTGGCGCGATGTTTATCTATGGGAGTCTCAGATTTAATGGTGTTATCAGCCAGGTTTTATAAAGCAGCAGGGATATCTTCACCTATAATCACTCTTTGTATATCCGATATTTCCATTTATTATATACAGGTCAGTGCCAGTTGCATAAAACTAGCTGGTATTGCTTGGCCCATTTCTAACAGGATGAATATTGAGAGTCTTACTCCTTTAGGCCTCTTTCACACGCCCGTGAAAATCACGCACGTTTTTCACGGACGTGTCAGAGGTGCGTATTGCCCTCGGTGAGCTGTGTGTATGGCACACTTGTGTTCTTCGTGTGTTATCCGTGATAACACACGGAGAATGGGAACTTTCTGCTCACCTGTCCCTGGCGTCGTTGTCCGTGGTGCTGATCTGCGGTCTCCGGTCCTGCCGACTCCCCGCTGCTGCTGCTTCTGGCCGCAGTGAAGTGAATATTAAATGAGCATAATCAGCGGCGGTCGGAAGCAAGTGACAGCAGCGGCAGAGACAGGAGGGCTGGAGAAGGTGAGTAAAGTTGTTTTTTTTTTTTTTAATAGACACGTGTCTTTTCTCTGGTGCGTGTCACACGGAACACATCCGTGTGGTCCGTCTGTGATACGTGTGACACATTTGCATTCCGTGTAACACCCGTGATGCTGGAGACGGACATGTCGGCGTGTGGAGCATACGGGCACACGTAAGTACGGAACGGACACACGTTCCGTGTAAAAATACTTACGTGTGCCCGAAACCATAGGAAAACACATGTCAACGTGTGTACGTGTCTCCGGTATGTAAGAAAACTGACCATACATGTACTGGAGGCATGAACGTGTGAAAGAGGCCTTAATACATGTATATAACAATACACACAGTAGTCAGGCGTAGGGCACTTCAGTATCAGTCCATCCTTGGTTTGCTTTTAAGACAGTGCCCCATGCAGGATCCTCTTCTTTAAGGCCCCTACACATTGCGTTTTTCTCTACGTCCACAGGTCCCATCGGGGCATCCGTCCGGACCGCCCCTCCCCCACTCTGCAAAGCGTGCTCCGGACGCATGCGCCCGACAGGGCCATTCACTGTTATGGAGCGCACTGCGTTAGCGTGTGCTCTGTTTTGTGCCATTTTGTGCACATATACGTTTCTGCAGACGGACACCCGAACGTAGACCACCTACGTTCCGGTGTCCGTCTGCGGAAACGTATATGTGCACAAAATGGCACAAAACAGAGCACACGCTAACGCAGTGCGCTCCATAACAGTGAATGGCCCTGTCGGGCGCATGCGTCCGGAGCACGCTTTGCAGAGTGGGGGAGGGGCGGTCCGGACGGATGCCCCGACGGGACCTGTGGACGTAGAGAAAAGCGCAATGTGTAAGGGGCCTGCCATAGCAGGGCTACACCAGCTTTTTTCACCCTGGGGGACCCAGATTTGTACATTACATTGACAATCCATTGATTTCAATAGGCGCTTGGTAATGCCTCATTGCCCTTGGTGAGGCACTGCAGGTGAACTGTACTTGCTTCTGGACAGGTGGTTGATTGCTTCATGTCCTTTCTATTAGAGTCGTCAAAAGCTGCGATGGGCGAGATAATGGAGCAATGTCTGATATACTGATATTTACACATCCATTGTAACGGTTATATGTCGTCATTGTTTGTGTGTCCGCTGCTTGCAGTAATCAGGGGTTGAGAAATGAGTTATGTAACAAGTGACTGTTTTACAGAAGCGCTAATGTGTACACAAGATGACCAAAATGTAAGAAAAAGACAGGAAAACCAAAACATGGCACCTGTGAAAGCACACTCAGAGCATTGAAAAACAACTGGAGGACAAGGAGTAAAGTGCAAATGTATTTAATATAAAAAGCAACTGGCACATGAGACTCAGCGGCAAATCAGGCCGGCATTGTATTATATAAAAAACAACTGGCACATGAGACTCAAAAAAGTGGCCTGATTTGCCGCTGAGTCTCATGTGCCAGTTGCTTTTTATATTAAATACATTTGCACTTTACTCCTTGTCCTCCAGTTCTTTTTCTTTATCGTTACTTTGGGAGACCCAGACCTTGGGTGTTTAGCTTCTGCCTCCGGAGGACACACAAAGTACTACACTTAAAAGTGTAGCTCCTCCCTCTGAGCTTATACACCCCCTGGTGAGCCAGTCCCAGCCAGTTTATCGCTTTGTGTTCAGGAGGCATACATCCACACATGCATTCTCATATGATTTTTTGCTTTTTGGAAAGAGATTGAAGAAATGCGGGTCCACGTCTGGACTCCCGGCATGTCCCTTCTCACCCCACTGTGTCGGCGGTGTTGTAAGGTTGATTTCCAAGGCTGGAGCCTTACATGCCGTGCTCCTTCACCATCCCTCCTGGGCTCTGGATTGAAGTGGGAGCCAGCGCGGTCTTCATGCCTGGCAGGAGACCGGTCTCCGTCCACAGCCCCTTCAGGACTCTGCTGGACCGGAGCACTCATCCCCAGGGACCTGGCCCTGCGTCTCAGCAGCTAAGTACCTGAGACGTTCATATGTTGGGGGTCTCTGTCCTTAATTGTATGGGGAGAGTGTGTTTGTTGTACTTGTTTTTGGCATTTCCGGCGGGTTCTCTGGCTTTCGCCCGAGAACCGTGCCGATGGTGCCTGCGCGTCGGCCTCGCTGCTCAAATTTAGGCCCCGGCTTCGCCGGAGGCCTAGTTTCTGTAACCTGCCCTCGCATGTCACTCATGCAGAGGGACAGGCACGGCTCCTCCCGGCGGCCGTCCTGCACAGGGGAGAGACACTCCCCACTGCTTGTGAGTGACTCCTCCCCTGCAGGTCTCTATGGCCCTCCAGATCCCACCTTCCTACAGGGATGCCCCCTGTCCCGCCCCCTCTCTTCGCTCCGGCGGCCATTTTCTTGGACAGCGTTCACTCTGCGCTGGGCCATCCTGCACTCTGCATCCCTGCTGAGGTGCTGTGCATTGGGGGTCCGGGCTTCGGGATCTGGAGGGCACACAACACCGCTTCCAGCGGTCTGGTAAGCCACAGCCGGTCTCTGGCTGTGGACCTCTGTATATACTCCCTGGGGTTCATTCTCTTGTAGAAGTTGTCCCCACTCCAGCAGCATGTCTCACACGAGGAGCAAGGCTCCAAAGCTTTATACTGTATGCGCTGCATGTAAGCTCCTGCTGCCTGAACCGAGCACCTATCCACATTGTGATGTCTGCTCTAACTTGGAGGTGCCACAGCCTGGAGTCTCACCCCCAGTGGTCTCTCAGGCTGCTTCTGGACCTGTGGCTGAACCCCCGGCCTGGGTAGAGTCCTTTTCTAGGTCTATCTCACAGTCATTTGCTGAGTCCATGGGAATTCTGTCCAGGACTTGATGAATATGCATCAGCCCCCTTCACAGGGTGCCTCTAATGCTCTTGCTAAGGGTCCTTTAGGATCCCTATCATCTGACCTCTGTCCACCGGAGCTCACAGAGGATTCATCATCAGGGCACAGACCCCGTCCTCCTAAGAGGCGCCGCAGGGTTTCCCCTCCCCCCTCATCCCGCGGTTCTGATTCAAGAGCTGACTTGCAAGATGAGGAGGATGCCTTTACAGGGGGCTCGGAGGCTAACTCCATGTGCCCCATTGATCTTTCCGAGGGTGACTCAGAACTTAGTGACTTGATTGCTTCCATTAATTCTGTACTGGATCTCAATCCACCAGTATCAGAAGAGCAACCCTCTCTGGCAGAAAAGCACCAGTTTACCTCGCCTAAGAGAGTAAAGAGTGTGTTCTTTAACCACTCCAGTTTTCAGACCGCTGTGACCAAACCCAGGGCCTGTCCTGACAAACTCTTCCCAAAGCGTGGTTCTGATGACCGTTTTCCTTTTCCACCTGAGGTGGTCAAGGAGTGGGCTCACTCCCCAAAGGTAGACCCTCCGGTGTCTAGGCTCTCAGCCTGGACCGTTGTGATTGACCTTCTGGCCAAATCCGTGTATGAAGCGGCGGGGGCCGCGTTTTCCCCAACTTTTGCAGCAGTTTTGGCTCTCAAAGCCATCTCTGCTTCTCTAGAGGAGATGTATTCCCTCACCAGGGAATCTATGCCTTAACTTCTCAGGCTTCAGCTTTTTCATCTTATGCCATGTCTGCAATGCTAGAGGCTGCTCACCGCACTGCGGTGGCTTCGGCTAATTCCCTCGTTATCCGCAGGATCTTGTGGCTTCGAGAGTGGAAGGCAGATGCTTCTTCAAAGAAGTACCTTGCTGGGCTCCCCTTTGCTGGTTCCCGCCTGTTCGGTGAACAGCTGGATGAAATTATTAAAGAAGCTACTGGCAGGAAGAGTACTTCCATGCCACAAACCAAGACCAGGAAACCTGCCCAGGGTAGGAATCAGTCGAGGTTTCGCTCCTTTCATTCCTCCAACTGGTCGTCCTCTAAGCCCTCCGCCTCGTCCGCTAACTCAGCTAAGGACCAGAAATCCAACTGGCGCCCAAAAGTGCGTCCACAGAAGACCGCAGGAGGTCCTGCCACTAAGGCAGCCTCCTCGTGACTCTCTGCCCGCTCCAGCAACGTCCTTAGTCGGTGGCAGGCTCTCCCACTTTGGCGACGCTTGGTTTCAACAAGTCTCCGATCAGTGGGTGAGGGAGATCATCTCTCACGGCTACAGGATAGAATTCTCTTCCAGCCCGCCAAACAGATTTTTTCTCTCAACTCCCCCCTGCTCCAAGGCCGCCGCCTTCTCACAGGCCGTGGCAGCCCTGCAGGCCAACGGAGTAATTGTACCAGTTCCCGCCCGGGAACGGTTCAGAGGTTTTTACTCAAACCTCTTCCTAGTTCCCAAAAAGGACGGTACCTTCCGGCCCATCCTGGATCTCAAGCTTCTCAACAAGCATGTTCGGGTGCGGCACTTTCGCATGGAGTCTCTGCGATCAGTCATTGCCTCAATGACCCAAGGGGATTTCCTAGCGTCCATCGACATCAGAGATGCCTATCTACTTGTGCCAATTGCAGTTTCACACCAGCGTTGGCTACGCTTTGCAATAGGAGAAGATCATTTCCAATTCGTGGCTCTCCCCTTAGGGTTAGCCACGGCCCCTCGGGTATTCACCAAGGTCATGGCAGCAGTGATTGCGGTTCTGCACCTCCAGGGGTTGGCAGTGCTTCCTTACCTGGACGACCTTCTAGTCAAGGCTCCATCCAGCGCAGACTGTCAGCAGAGTGTCTCGCTCACTCTCGCCACTCTAGCCCAATTCGGGTGGCTTGTCAATCTTCCCAAATCCACTCTGACTCCGACCCAGAGTGTCACGTACCTAGGGATGCAGTTCGATACTTTGCCTGCACTTGTGAAGTTGCCCTTAAACAAACTGCTGTCTCTCCAGTTGGCGGTGCGCTCTCTCCTGAGGCCCCGCCGTTATACTCTCAGGAGTCTGATGCAGGTGCTGGGTCAAATGGTGGCGTCCATGGAGGCTGTTCCCTTTGCCCAGTTCCATCTGCGCCCGCTGCAGCTGGACATTCTCCGCTGTTGGGACAAGCGGCCTTCCTCCTTACACAAGTTAGTGGCTCTGTCGCCACGGACCAGGAGCTCTCTTCAGTGGTGGCTTCGGCCCCTCTCCCTGTCCCAAGGGCGCTCCTTTCTGGCCCCGTCCTGGGTGATTCTCACCACGGATGCCAGTCTCTCCGGCTGGGGAGCGGTATGTCTCCACCACAGAGCACAGGGCACTTGGACTCCGTCCGAGTCAGCCCTTTCAATCAATGTGCTGGAAACCAGAGCTGTGTTTATAGCTCTCCTAGCATTTCACCACCTGCTCGCGGGCAGGCACATTTGAGTCCAGTCAGACAACGTGACAGCGGTTGCCTACATCAATCATCAAGGCGGGACACGCAGCCGCCTGGCAATGATGGAGGTACAACGCATCCTTGAATGGGCAGAAGACTCCAGGTCCACCATATCCGCAGTCCACATCCCAGGCGTGGACAACTGGGAGGCAGATTACCTCAGCCGTCAAAGCGTGGACGGTGGTGAGAGGTCCCTGCACTCAGCAGTATTTCAGTCGATCTGCCGCAAATGGGGCACTCCGGACGTGGACCTAATGGCATCCCGTCACAACAACAAAGTTCCTGTTTACGTGGCTCGCTCCCACGATCCTCAGGCCTTCGCCGCGGACGCTCTGGTTCAGGACTGGTCCCAGTTTCGTCTGTCCTACATGTTTCCCCCTCTAGCTCTCTTGCCCAGAGTCCTGCGCAAGATCAGAATGGAGGGTCGTCGAGTCATCCTCATTGCACCAGACTGGCCCAGGCGAGCTTGGTATCCGGACCTGCTCCATCTGTCCGTAGAGATGCCGCGGCATCTCCCGGACCGTCCAGACCTACTCTCGCAAGGTCCGTTTTTCCGCCCGAATTCTGCGGCCCTCAAATTGACGGCGTGGCTCTTGAGTCCTGGATTTTGACGGCTTCTGGTATTCCCCCTGAAGTCATCTCCACTATTACTCGGGCACGCAAGTCTTCCTCCGCTAAGATCTATCACAGGACTTGGAAAATTTTCCTGTCCTGGTGTCGGTCTACCGGCCATCCTCCTTGGCCATTCTCCTTGCCGACTCTTCTGTCTTTTCTACAGTCCGGTCTGCAGCTAGGACTGTCCCTCAACTCTCTCAAGGGACAAGTCTCAGCTCTGTCAGTTCTGTTCCAGCGGCGTCTCGCTCGGCTGGCTCAGGTCCGCACCTTCATGCAGGGCGCGTCTCACATCATTCCGCCTTACCAGCGGCCCTTGGACCTCTGGGACCTTAACTTGGTGCTCACGGCCTTACAGAAACGCCCCTTTGAGCCTCTTAGGGAGGTTTCTTTGTATCGTCTTTCACAGAAAGTGGCCTTTCTGGTTGCCATAACCTCTCTCAGGAGAGTCTCTGATTTGGCTGCACTCTCCTCGGAGTCTCCTTTTTTAGTCTTTCATCAAGACAAGGTGGTTCTCCGTCCGACTCCGGACTTTCTTCCTAAGGTGGTCTCTCCCTTCCACCTTAACCAGGACATTACTTTACCTTCCTTCTGTCCGGCCCCTGTTCATCGCTTTGAAAAAGCTCTACATACTCTAGATCTGGTGCGTGCTCTCCGGATCTATGTGTCTCGCACCACTGCGCTTAGGCGGTGCACCTCTCTTTTTGTGCTAACCACAGGTCGGCGCAAGGGCCTCCCTGCTTCTAAGCCGACCTTAGCCCGTTGGATTAGGTCGACCATTTCGGACGCCTATCAGAGTACGCAGGCGCCTCCCCCGCCGGGGATCAAAGCACACTCGACCAGAGCTGTCGGTGCCTCTTGGGCTTTTAGGCACCAGGCTACGGCTCAACAAGTCTGTCAGGCTGCCACTTGGGCTAGCCTGCATACCTTCTCGAAGCACTACCAAGTGCATGCTCATGCTTCGGCAGATGCGAGCTTGGGCAGACGCATCCTTCAGGCGGCGGTCGCCCATTTGTGAAGTTAGGTTTTGCCTACTTCTTAGTTTTTCTGTTTATTCCCCACCCAGGGACTGCTTTGAAACGTCCCAAGGTCTGGGTCTCCCAAAGGAACGATAAAGAAAAAGAGAATTTTGTTTACTTACCGTAAATTCTTTTTCTTATAGTTCCGTCTTGGGAGACCCAGCACCCTCCCTGTTGCCTGTTGGCAATTTCCTTGTTCCGCGTGTTTTCCGATTGTTCCGGCTCTTGCTCTGTTCTACTTGTGGGTGGATTTCTCCTTCAGCTTTTGCACTAAACTGGCTGGGACTGGCTCACCAGGGGGTGTATAAGCTCAGAGGGAGGAGCTACACTTTTAAGTGTAGTACTTTGTGTGTCCTCCGGAGGCAGAAGCTAAACACCCAAGGTCTGGGTCTCCCAAGACGGAACTATAAGAAAAAGAATTTACGGTAAGTAAACAAAATTCTCTTTTTTAGAAGCGCTAATGTGTTGTAAAGCAGCATTACAGTAGTGCATAGGGAGGGGGATGTATACAACACTAATCCTTCCTTTGCATATTCTACTGCTCAGAATTGCAATCTTACATACCTTCATATGTCAGATGAGGCAGCTCCACAATTTGTTTTCTCTCCTTTTTTTTTCTCTCCATGCCATCCCCCGGCTAATATAAAGCAAATGCCTCTCAGCTGTAGATGCCGCAGGTTGGCATTCCATGCTGTAATCCAGAGATTACACAGATTATTTTGGAGATTAAGTCGTAAGTGCTGGAACCATGTTTGTTGCCATACCGTGTCCTGACTGCAGCATTCAAGATACACAGAGCAGTCATCATACCTGCCAACCGTCCTGGATCCAGCGGGAAATTCCTGTATTTGGGAAGCTATCCTGGAAAGATGGCAGAATGTCCCAATTTCAACTGAATCAGTGTCTTTAGGGGGCAGATATAGTTGGATACAATGGTGGAGCAGGAGGCCTTCAGCTGCGCTGTCTGAGCCTTGGTGCCGCAGACGTGATAACAGCACCAGATCGCGCCTCCTGCGTCAATCCACACATAGCACATCATGAGAGCAGAGATAGGCCAGTAGGTTTTTATTTTTTTTTTATCTAGCCAGCGCACTTTAGGGATGGGGTGAAGAGTCACCCATATTCTGTGGGCGGATACGAGTATATGCATGTATGTATAGCTTTTATTTATTTTTTCTACTTGCTCAACAATAATCTGCTTATATACCATATTTTTGAGTCACTGCGTTCCGGGGGCTATATTTTTTTTGTGTTGATGGTGTGAGGGCATCATACTGTGAGTGGCATTATACTGTGGGGGCACTATACTATGTAGAGGACACATACACTATGGTAAAAATAAGGAATAACGTTTGGAACACCATTCTAAGTCTGAACTGGGTGCAAAAACCTAAAAAAAACATCACTATGGGGAGATAAGGTATGCACACCAGTGACTATGTAAGGGGAATACATGAAATAGCAGAAACTGCTGTGTGAATACTGACTTGAAAAATCCAATAGCTATATGTAAGAGTGAAAATGTGAAAAATGGAATCTGCATTACTGCCATGAACATATGAATCAAGAGAAATTTAGCTACTGAATTGATCAATGCAATAGAGCCCCAACACTCTTTTGCATTGATCAATTCAGTAGCTAAATTTCTCTTGATTCATATGTTCATGGCAGTAATGCAGGTTCCATTTTTCACATTTTCACTCTTACATATAGCTATTGGATTTTTCAAGTCAGTATTCACACAGCAGTTTCTGCTATTTCATGTATTCCCCTTACATAGTCACTGGTGTGCATACCTTATCTCCCCATAATACATACACTATGGTGTGATCTGTACAAATAGTGTCAGCCTAAGGGCTCTTGTCTACTTGCGATTTTCAATGTTAGGCTGGAAACAAACTTATGCGTGTAAAATCGGTCCGACTTGCATGAAAAAAAACTCAGCCGATTTTAGTTAACTAGTCATCAGTGTGCTGTCAGTGTGCTGTCAGTGTGCAATCAGTTTTTACCCTCAGCAGCTGCTACTCATGCAATGTTATGTACAGATGCATTTACATTGTTCTCTGCTACATGCGTGAAATCTATTGTGAAAAAACGCATGTCACTAGGATGGTCCGTATGCACCCATAGACTTGCATTGGAGAGACTCGTGCGAGAAACTCACCAAAAAGCAGCATACTGTGATTTTTTTTTCTCAGTCCAATTTGGACTGAGAAAAAAATAGCAGATGGAAGCTGCCTCATTGATTAACATTGGTCTGAGTACAATGCGAGATTGTCTCGCATTGCCCTACTGCGAGAAAAATGCAAGTGAGAAGCCGGCCTTAAGCTATGAAACAGTGTCCTCTTGCTTATTTTTCTTTGACACAAATCGTGCTCTCGGTGCAATCACAGCATGCTGCATTTGGCAGCGAGTCTCAGCTCATGCACCCCCATGCAAGCCTAAGGGAGCGTGTGAAACATCGCACTGCACTCGCATGTTATGCAACTGCAGTGCGGTGCATGCAGAGAAAACAGCGGAAGAGATGGGGAGAAAGTGCTCCCTCCCTCTTCTCCGCAGCTGTGATGCGATGGCAAGATCGCATCACAGTTGCATGACCCTCGGCTGACACCGCAGCAGAGGGTCATTAGCGTATCGCTTCCCATGCTCACACATCGGAAGCAGTACGCAGGTGGAAAAGAGCCCTAATATGAGGGCTGCAAGATTTAGATAATAACATGGAAAAATGAACAAAACATCACCCAAAACTAAAAAAAACACCTTGATTTAATGGAATCTGTCACCAGGTTTTTACTACCACCTGAAAGCAGCACGTTCTAGGGACAGAGACCCTGATTCCAGCTATGTGTCAGTTACTGGGCTGCTTGCTGCAGTTCTGCAAAAATAGGAAAAGTAAAAAAAAAAGGATCCAGCTTCCAAAGAAGGATATGCAGATAAAATCCACTTTTTAATAATTTTTTCTTTAAAAGCGATACAAAATTTTGTAGTTCTCACATGAATAACAGCAGTCACAAGCAGTGAAAAACACCAGACATGTTTCGATCACAGACTGATCTAAAGGCCCCGTTACACGCAGAGATAAATCTTTGGCAGATCTGTGGTTGCAGTGAAATCATGGACATATTGTTCCATTTGTACACAGCCACAAACCTGGCACTGATTGTCCACAATTTCACTGCAACCACAGATCTGCCGCAGATTTATCTCTGTATGTGACAGGGCCTTTAGACTTGGTGAGTATGAGTTTTGCTAAAACCCTGTTTTATCTGCTGCAGTTCTACTGTTTTGTTTTTTAATGCTAAGCTCTGTATAACCCCATCCACACCACTGATTATCTGTTTCCGTTATGCATAGGCAGAAAGATGTCAATTAATGGTGGGGTCTATGTTATATAGCGCGCTTAAATTTGGAAGCCTACATGGCAGCAGGTTTTCTAGTCCTCTAGGGATAATCTTCCGCTAATAAATACAGCAAGTACCCAGTAAGTGGTACATTGCTGGAATCAGGATCTCCGTCCCTACATTGTGCTGCCCTTAGACCAGGTGACAAAAAACCTGGTGACAGATACCCTTTAAACAACAGGCCACTTATCCCCTTTAGTAGGCTCATTCATTTTTGCTACCACATGGCTTTGCTTTATTATTTCCACCTTATATGGACCGTATATTAGATACAAATTAGCAGCTGTCGCACTATCAAGTTGACATTTTAATATCAACCCCAACACACAGACCAAATATAATTATGACCTTCTCTTTCGCAGTGCCCCCACTTTCCAACAACACAACTTATCATTTTCCAGCCGAACATGACTCAGTCATAGGGTCTTGAAGTGAGCAGAACAATATCATTCACGTGTTCCTCAGTAATGGCATCCTTATCTTAGCTAAGTATTTCTCAGAACCAGCACGTGGGATATTTCAGACCACGTTCACAGGACTAGCACTTTGATAACCACATAGCAGGGCTGTGATGCCTAAATTAAAATGGAAATACAATGCTTTGCGTCCAACACTATGGGATCATATGGTTCTTCTCTGCCAGTGGTGGAATAAGACTCTCTGTCTCCCCCTGGTTGCAGCAGCAAGTATTAAAGCCGCTTTACACGCAACGAGATATCGTTGGGGTCACGGAATTCGTGACGCATATCTGGCCTCGTTAGCGACGTCGTTGCGTGTGACACGTACGAGCGACCGCTAACGATCAAAAATACTCACCAAATCACTGATCGTTGACACGTCGTTCATTTTCAAAATATCGTTGCTCGTGCTGGACGCACGTTGTTCGTCGTTCCTCAGGCAGCACACATCGCTATGTGTGACATCCCAGGAACTACGAACAGTGTACCTGTGTCCTCCGGCAACTAGGTGGGCGTGACGTGAATGTGGCTGCTCTCCGCCCCTCCGCTTCTATTGGTGGCCCGCTGATTGACGTCGCTGTGACGCCGCAGGAACTGCCCCCTTAAAAAAGAGATTGTTCGCCGGCCACAGCGACATCGCTAGGAAGGTAAGTACGTGTGACACGTACCTCCGATATTGTCCGCCACGGGCAGCGATTTGCCCGTGACGCACAAACGACGGAGGCAGGTGCGAATGTTAGCGACATCGCTAGCGATGTCGCAGCGTGTAAAGTGCCCTTTACACATAATGATACCTTCAGTGTCTTTATCACTAACTAGGACTTGCCTCCATATTTATTTTTTATTATATGTAAAGCACTCGCTTAACTGTAACTACAGAACTACTTCTCTATTTACTGGAATTACAGTAATGAATGACTTCCCTATCATCCATATTCCTGGAGAGGATGTTCTGACCTGACCTCAGTTCGTACAAATGCTAATCCTAATTTTCATATGAACAATAAGGAACTTTAAGAATGAAACTATCTATGTGGTTACATTGTGTCCTGTGCTATGAAACTGCGAAGACAACAGTTAACAAATTCCCTACACTGGTCACATATTGAGGGATGCAAAAATATTGCTCAGGGTTTTTTTTAAAGATTATTTATAAGTTGACTTTATTATATTGATTGGAACAAATGTAGTGATAAATATGTACAGTGGAACCTTGGTTTACGAGAACAATCCGTTCTGGGAGTGTGCTCGTAAACCAAGTTACTCGTCTAGCAAAGCAAGATTTCCCACAGGAAATAATTCAAACTCAGACAATTGGTTCCACAACTTGTAGCAATGTCCCATCCTAGTCCCCTATTGTGCCATTCCACACACGCACAAACACATTATTCTCCCCTATCCTCCGTTCCCTCGGCGGCCTCTTCCCTGGTTCTTATAGTCCGTAGGTATGTGGATCCGATAACCATCGCGACCAATGCAGGAGCTGCCGCTGTCAGCACTTCAGCAGCAGACTTCATACGCATGAGCGGCTTGAATCTGATTGGCCAGCACGTTGACGTCAAAGGCATGAGCTGCTTGCCTCTGATTGGTCAGCGCGCTGCCTTTGAGAAGCACTGACAGCGGCAGCTCCTGCATCGGTCGCGATGGTTACCAGATCCACATACCTGCGGACTACAAAAAACAAGGAAGAGGCCACCGAGAGACCGGAGGGTAGGTGAGCATAATGTGTGTGTGTGCGTGTATGTGCGTGTTTGTGTGGACTGCAAGAGCGGGTCAGAGCACGATGAAAGTACGGAACCGGAAGTGTGTGCGGTGAGTATTTGCTCATAGAGCAAAGCATTGCTCGTAAACCGAGTTACAAATTTACAGCAAGCTTTGCTCATATAGCGAAATACTCGCACACCGGGTTACTTGTAAACCGAGGTTCCACTGTATAAGTTTTCTTTATGTTTTCGTACTTTTGAACATTAATAACATGTAAGTAAACACACACAGAAAAAGGGTGCAGATGTAAACTGCCCAAGACAAGAAACTAATGCATTAGCAGGATGCACCAGACGCCCAATAAAGGAGGCATCACAGGTGCAAGAGGAGCAAATCACTCACACACTTCCAAAATGGAGGGGGTGCTTGCTTGATGATAAAATTGCACACTTATGGCTTGCATAGGGCACCGTTCACACATGCAGGTGCACAGTATCTGGTAAGTAGCCTATTAGTAAAGGCCGCTTTACACACAACGACATCGCTAACGCGATGTCGTTGGGGTCACGGAATTCGTGACACACATCCATTCTCGTCACTAACGATCAAAAATACTCACCTGATCGTTGATCGTTGACACGCTGTCCAGTTCCCAAATATCGTTGCTGTTGCAGGACGCAGGTTGTTAGTCGTTCCTGCGGCAGCACACATCGCTATGTGTGACACCGCAGGAACGAGGAACCTCACCTTACCTGCGGCCGCCCGCAATGAGGAAGAAAGGAGGTGGGCGGGATGTTTGTCCCGCTCATCTCCGCCCCCTCCGCTTCTTATGGGGCGGCCGCTTAGTGACGTTGCTGTGACGCCAAACGAACCGCCCCCTTAGAAAGGAGGCGGTTCGCCGGTCACAGTGACTTTGCTAGGCAGGTAAGTAGTGTGACGGGTCCGAGCGATGTTGTGCGCCACGGGCAGCGATTTGCCCGTGACGCACAAGCGACTGGGGCGGGAACGCATGCTAGCGATCTTGCTAACGAGATTGCTGCGTGTAAAGCGGCCTTTAGGCCGGGGCCACACAGGGACTAATGCAATCCTAGCATGACACTCGGCTCACACTGGCAGCACAGCGGGACCCGAGTGTCATACAAGTGTCACTGCGACTGATGTCCGATCATGCGATCGGACCTCAGCTGCGGTGGGGGCGCTGGCACTGAGGAGGGGCGGGAGGGATTTATCTCCCTCTCTCCTCCGTAGCCAGCTATTGCCATTCTTGCCCTGCACTCGCGATACACCGGTGTACTGCGAGTGCAGTGCGATCTTTCTCTCGCCCCGTAGACTTGAAAGGGTGCGAAAGAGTCTCGCATTACAATCGCAGCATGCTGCAATTGTTTTCTCGGTGCGATTGGGGCCGAGAAAATAATTGCTCATGGGTGCTGAGTTGACGCATAGGCTAATATTGGTCCGAGTGGAATGTGATGTTTTATCGCATCCCACTTGCTCCGATTTTCATGCCGTGTGGCTTAGGCCTTATGCCCATACTATTAGATCAGGCGGGCTGCGCCAGTACTACATCTGTGCACCATACAGGGACAGCGACTCCAATATGCAAGGCCTAACAAAAAGAAGCCTGGCTGCATCCTGTATAAAATGTTATGTGCAGAAAAATATATACAAAATATATATGAGGTATTGGTTGGTCAATATTCATATTGACAACGGACAAGATAAAGATTCCCAGATCACATCAGGACTACAAGATCCCAGGTACCTTCAGCTGCACCACAACCAATGTGGTGTACCTTATTATATGTACCAAATGTCCAACTGGGGGTCTGTATTTAGGAGAGATGGGACAACAGTTCAGAACAATAATTAATTCTCACCGCCACACAATTATAGAAAAAAGGATAGATCTACCTGTGGCCAAACATTTTTGTAACCCAGACCACAGCATCATGGACATGAAATTGCTGGTATTGAAAGCAAACCTCAAGTCCAAGAGAGATAGGAGACTATGGGAGTATAAACTTATGATGACCTCTGACACATTCAGAGCAGGAATGAATGTGCCACATGTATTTATGTCTCCTCATAGCATCTGGGGGCATCACAACTCTGGACCAGACCTCAATCAGAGGTCAATAAAACTTTCACACTCCTTATCTATGAACTGCTGCAATATTTATGGCCACAACAGTTTGTCCCCTTGCCATGCTGATAGTTCTGCTTCACATAACTTGTCTTATTTACTGCACTATTCTATGTCCTGTTGTATATAAATATGTGACTCTTCAGATTTTGTGTTATGCTGAGCCTGATGAAGATACCTTAGTAGTCTCGAAAGCTTGCTATTATTACCATCTTTTCAGTTAGCCATTAAAAGGTATCAACCACTGAGGACTCTCAGCTCTTTTAAACAATCTGTGAAAATCAAGTAACACATTTTTGCGGGGATGATGAACAATTCTGTTGGATTGTTCCCTGGAGACAAAGAGGTCTGTGTGTAGCAGAGGGTGTGTATGACGTCACAAGATCACACTTTCTGCATGTTTGTGCTGCCGGTGACTGTCACGGCCCGGTCCATGCGGTCAGCAGAAAAGACCAGTCAGGCTCAGATCACAGCTAGGATATCATACGGCTTTATTTCTTTGCTGTTTTGCTGTAAAAGGAAAAATGATCACAGTAACATGCAAAAAATGTAAGAGGTGCATACTTCTAATAAAGATGGTGCTTTGTTATAATCTCCGTGTGCCAGAAAGTAAAATGTACACCAGCTATGAGCTGAAGTAGATTCTGACATAATTCCTGACAATTTTTTGGCATAAATTATAGTAATTCTGTTGACTGTGGTTGACTTCCCGCACACGCACAAAAAGACCCACATGTTTCTTACCCATATATATTTTTTTTTTTTTTACTAAAGTGGTGGGTTGGCACAGAATAAAACAAAATTCACAGATTTATTTCCAAATATGAACTGTGCTAAAATTTGTATTTTTTTAAAAATTTTATTTCCAATATCTCTGCTTGTTTTTAAGGAGGCAAAATATTTGTGTGAAAGGTTACACTTAGAAACCCCTGCGTCTACTCTATCACATTTGACGATAGACTTTACAATGAAAAGTACAAATTTGCAGAAACCTTTCAGACGTTAGAGAAGAGAAAACTTTGATATTTTAAGGTCCCCATACACATTAGACTAACATCAGCCAAACCCATCGATATCAGCCTAGTAATGGGTATGGGGGCCCCCGACTCATCTTCAATAGATCATAACTGGGGAGAAATGGATCAGCAAGTTGGAATTTTAGCAGCTGATCCTATTGTTCTCCCAGAGATAAGCTGCTGCCAAAGGATTTTAAAGGAGGAGGACAGAAGAGCTTGGAGGAGGTCAGAGGAGCCTGGAGGAGGACATAGGAACCTGGAGGAGGACAGAGGAGCCTGGAGGAGGAGTACAAAAGCATCTAGAGGAGGACAGAGGAGTCTAGAAGAGAAGGACAGAGGTGTCTAGAAGAGGAGGACAGAGGTGTCTAGAAGAGGAGGACAGAGGTGTCTAGAAGAGGAGGACAGAGGTGTCTAGAAGAGGAAGACAGAGGTATCTAGAAGAGGAGAACAGAGGAGTCTAGAGGAGGAGGACAGAGGAGTCTAGAGGAGGGGGACAGAGTCGTCTAGAACAGGAGGACAGAGGAGTCTAGAGGAGGAGGACAGAAGAGTCTAGAGGAGGAGGACAGAGGAGTCTAGAGGAGGAGGACAGATGAGTCATGGAAGAGGAGGAGGACAGAGGAGTAATGGAGGAGGCAGATGATAGAGGAGTCTGGTAGAGGCTCTCACAGAGAAAACAGGAGTGTTTCTGTGTATGGGAACTTGGGAGTGCTGGCTTCCAGCAGATATCTATTGTGTGCGGGGGGAATTTTAGGCTTTACCGGTGTCTGTCGGAGGTTGGCAGCAGTTTTCTCACGTGTTTTAGTGCTGAGCGTATTTTATTAATTATCATGAGTAATTTCATCTCACACCCAGGGATACGCTAAAAGATTGATAAATTAATTACACATATTAGAGTTTCCGGAGCTGCGGAGCCTCTTGTGTTATCCTTGGGCTGGAGTCACACATTATGTCGGCTAATTTACATCCACCGCCATTCCTGGGTACTTGTCAGATCACCACATTTCTATTCTCCTTCCACCATTTTATTATCTGTACCCTAAGGCTGTGTCCGCACTTTGCGTCATCCTACTTGCAGTTCAAAACGCACCCTCTGGCAGTAATTGATTTTTCCAAAGTTGCTTCTGACCACAAAATAGCGCTAAAAACGCATGCGTATTTACCGCGCTTTAGCCGCGGTTTTTAGCGCTTTTTACATGCTTTTCCATTACGTTTTGAAAGATGCGTTTTGAACATAAAGACACTGCTAAATAAAGTTTAAACAGTCAAACACAATGAAAAAAGAGGAAAAAAAAGGAACACATATAAATATTGAAATGATAAAGAAAATAATTATATTTCATATAATTATAGCTTTTTTTACTATTTAGCTGTAAAATAGCATTAAATTGATATTTTTCATTAATTTAATTGTCGAACTATGTGTGTGTGTGTGTAAAGGGACATATTATTCCATTATTTTGAAGTCAGAAAAGCATGCGATTTGGAAAGTCCAAAACGCATTGTTTCTGCAGCTAAAAAGCAGGTTAAATGCTAGAATTTTGATATTTCTTGCTTTTTGCTACTTTTCATTGACTTCAATGTTAGCAAAACACAGCCCAAATGGCAAAAACAATTGACATGCTGCTTCTTTGAACGCATGGTTTTTGCCACAAAACATGCAAATTTAAACGCTGCGTTTGGAAACGCAAAGTGCGGACTAGAAATCCCCATTTTCCATAGACTTTGCTGGAAAATCAAAACGCATGCATTTTGGCATGAAAACACTGCAGTTAAAAACGGACCTAAAAAGCAGCTGAAACGCAGGTGGAAACGGAAAGTGCGGACACAGCCTAAAAGTTATGTTATTTTTTTCCCCTAAATATGTTGTAGCAGCTTATTGAAACATTAACAATCAAAACTAAAGAGTAGCATTCCTTTCACACAAAACCTGTAGAAAAGTAGTGATCCTCCATAACAAGATAAAACTACTTAGTGCACATATCAGTCTCATAAGTCCAGGATCTGTCCCAATTCTCATGCTTTAACTTGCCATCTGCTCTCTCAGTGGATTGGTCCTCTTCACTAGCACTCTATCAGCACTATGAGAGATGGAACTTCCTAACGCTTACTTCCCAGCATGCACTGTCTGCTATTGTCCAGTAGCTTGACTGCCCTGAACTGAAAGCCCATCACTCTGTATGCTGTGTCATAGAGAATGTCATTTAGGAAAATATAGTATTATGCAATTTTATTAACTCATTATATTGACCAGCACGTGAGTTTAGGTTTATGGACTATTTAAAGGGGTTTTAAAGCTTTGTAACGTTGTTTTGGGTCCGATATAACTGAGTGATCTACATTTTTCATTTGACAAGAAGTTAACTGTCTTTATAATTCAATACAAGGAAAGATTAAAAGACCATAATGTCCAGTAAAGGTAGAGTGTCAAGAACTGTGCAAACATCATATAATTATGTTGTTTTTTATTGGACCACGTGTCGTGCACAAGTTCCTATTGACACAAGTGTCTGGCTGCTTTACCCTTTATCACCATTATTTTCAGTACTGTTTCCACTAATGTACATAAACAAATAGCATCCACTTACATCAACGCACCCACACCCAAAAGGTCGTTCCTCTATATCGTCAAGATACACACTTGACATTTGATCACAGTCACGTCTTGGATCTTGTGTGTGTATATCTTAACCTTCTCTTCAGACAATACGGTGGGGCTGGTGCTGACACCTGGATTGTATGGTGTGTATTGTCTAGAACAAAGTAACAAGCACATGTTTGTACAGGAGACATTGCTGCAGTTTCTTCAGACAATGTAGAGATGAATAGTTCTAGGCTGCTGAACCTCATTATCCAAAAAGCACATGCCTACGGCCAGGACTTTAGATATGGGGGAGACAGTGTTGCTGGTCACTTCTGTGGGCTCTGTGGATTATTGCACCCTTCATTTTCTGGAATATGGGAAAGTGTGGGCTACAATGTATGAAAATACAAATGTTGCTACATGTATCATATGAACAGATGCCGTTCTGCCTGAGGCCTGGGGGTGGACGCTGACAATGCCCTGGTCCTCCAGGCTGGGATTAGTGACGTCAGTACATTGCTGCTTAAGGGCAGTAGTTTAGCTTTGGGAAATTGTATATTATTCTGATAATCATAAAGTACATTTCAGCCTAGGCAGCTGTATGGTGTCACTATTTTTTTGCAGACTGAAAATAATTCTTGGCTGACCCAAACCAAAGGGTCCTTTGATATAACTGTGAGGTTCAGCAGATCCTCTCAAATAATAATGATACAGCATGAAAGCCTCAGACAAGATGCATGACTAAAAACACTTATGACTGCAATTTAGCCGTAAAAAAAAATCCAAGTCATAAATATGTCACATGGGAATTTGAGTTAGACATGACAAAATTGAAGTCCTCGGGGTCAAAGTTGTGATTGACTTAAAACCTTTAGTCAAAAATCCCACATATTATATCAACTGTGATGTTATACTGCAGCAGTGTGATCCTTATGGCGACTGACACATGTCACCATGTAGTCCTTACTAGCCATAATTAATACTACCATACCTTGTTAAACAGCAAGTGTGTGTGGTTCCCATTATACTTCCACACAAATAGCAATGATGTACAGTGCTCAGATAATACCATCATTCAGTGTCTAGATGATATTCATATGTGTGTCATCAAAAAGTCATCAATCTGTGAATTTATAGTAGAGCAGGGGTCCCTGAATGTGGCTCACGGACCTATGATATGCTCACGGCTGTCTGCCAGCTTGTTCATTAGCACCAGGTTTAAAGGTCCCCATACATATTAAACTTAAGTCGGCTGAACCTGCCAATATCGATGGGGTCAGACGATTGTGTATTGTGTACGGGGTGCTGGCCAACTGATGGTCGGGAGAGTTGTCAATCGTTCATGTCCGGTTTTAGACTGACACATGCATTTTCATCCGTGAGATAAGCAGCCGACATATCAGTCTGTGGCTTTCTCATGGAGAACACGAGAGCGTTCAGCCAACAGCGCTCCAGTGTATGGGAGTGTCAGCTGAGATGGCACCGCTTGGCCGTCAGCCATGTAGTGTATATGGCCACCTTAAGAATCAGCTGAGAAGGACTTCAGATGGTGACTTAGGCGGCTTTCACACTACGTTTTTTAACATGCGTCCTGAACGTTTTTTTAACGCAAAAACGGATCCAGTGCAAATGCGTTTTCAATTCAATGCATTTGCAATGGACTCGCGTCAACATGCGTTCACACGCGTTTGTGTGCGTTATAGTGAGGATCCAGCGACTTGCAGTTTTTTAACATTTTTCAAAAACGCTACTTGTAGCGTTTTTGAGCTGCGTTCAAATACTGAAAATTGCTGGATCCTGACTATACTGCATGCAAACGCAGGTGAACGCTGGCATGTTGATAGACAGGATCCTGCTTGCTCTACTGAGCATGCACAGAAACCAGCCTGGCGTGATCAGTCTCTCTCTCTCCCCCTCCCTCTCTGTCTCTCTCCCCCTCCCTCCCTCCCTCCCCCTCCCTCTCTCCTCCTCCCTCTCTGTCTCTCTCTCTCTCCCCCTCCCTCCCTCCCTCCCCCTACCTCTCTCCCCCTCCCTCCCTCTCCTCTCTCTCTCTCCCGCCTGAGAGCTGCGGACACTCGTAACCAAGATAAATATCGGGTAACCAAGCAAAGCGCTTCTCTTAGTTACCCGATGTTTACGTTGGTTACGTGTGCAGGGAGCCCGGCTCCTAGCAGCTGCGGATGCTCATAACCAAGGTAAGCAGCTGTCAGATGCCGGCTCCCAGTCTATCACGTTCAGTTCCACTGACTCCCGATCACATGACTCCAATGCCCGCCCATAAACTTAAAGTGACAGGATCCTGCAAAATAACACATGCGTTTGCATGCGTTTTTTTGCTGTAATAGCAGGATCCGCTTTTACAGCAAAAAAACGTTCATGACGCATGTTAAAAAAACATAGTGTGAAAGCAGCCTTATGTGAGTAGCCCAACACAAAACAGCAGATCTGTATGTCTATATACTGGTGGGGAGGAGAAATTGGCGATAAATAGGGTAAGCTGCCAGTCAGAGAAGATGCTTATTAGTGTGGTGCGAGTGCCTCAAGCTAGAATACTTAATGGGGGTAAAGTGGGAATCCCAGTATGTAGGTATATTGCATATAAGGGAGGGGGGCGCATGTCCCCAGGGTGCTTCGTATTTGAGAGCTTTTGCTGTCATTTTACTGCCAATGGAGGGCTCTGAGTTTCACTTCTGTGTAGCGGTACAGTGCTGCATATGGCTCTCAACAAGCTCTCAAGCGCTAAATGTGGCTCAAGACCATGCATAGTATTAAAAAAGAAACCCTCTATATGAGGGACGTCCTGGGGTAATTACTGTCCATTCAACCTCAGTTCTATGCAGTGACTATAACTCTGTCAGTATAGTCTATAAAGTTTTGTAGACTATATTTATTAACCCCAACACTCTGGTATTAGAGATTCATAACTTCTTGATTCCCTTTTCTTGTAAACAATAGAACCTTTGAGGGTACATTCCACAATCAGGCTTCCTTGCGTTCTGGACGTAGCGTAATTCTCTTGTGGAGAAGCGAAGTGTCCTGTGTTTTCTCGCTTAGAACAATTAACATGTTGAGGCTCCTGAAGAAGTTTTAAACTCCGAAATGCGTAGACATAATAAACTAATTGGATTATACTCACCTGGCTTGTCATCTTTACATCCTGTGATCTTGTTCATCGGCAGCATGGATATTTAACCCTTCTTTTCTTGACATCCATTTCTGATATCCGAGGGGTCACAGCAGCCGCACCTTTGAGCGTTATCCCTAGGTTGTGGGTTCACAACACCCCCTCCAGGTGAGCGCTCTGATTTCAGCAGTTTTGCTTTCTTCCCAGATAAGACACTATCTGTGCTTGTCTTTTCTTTAGTGTCTTCCCAAGACTAGTTTCTAGGGACAGCTGCCTGACAGCCCTACTAAAAAGACTGGTTGTTAGATCGTATAACCATAGTAACAAAACTGTTAAACAGGCTTAAGGCTACTTTACACGCAACGACATCGCTAACGAGATGTTGTTGGGGTCACAGAATTCGTGATGCACATCTGGCCTCGTTAGCGACGTTGTTGCGTGTGAAACGCAGGAACGACCGTTAACGTTTAAAAATACTCATCATATCGTTGACACGTCGTTCTAATCTCAAATATCGTTACTGCTGCAGGTACGATGTTGTTCCTCGTTCCTGCGGCAGCACACATCGCTACATGTGACACCGCAGGAACGAGGAACAACATCGTACCTGCGGCCGCCGCCAATGCGGAAGGAAGGAGGTGGGCGGGATGTAACGGCCGCTCATCTCCGCCCCTCCGCTTCTATAGGGCGTCCGCTTAGTGACACCGCTGTGACGCCGAACGAACCTCCCCTTTAGAAAGGAGGCGGTTCGCCGGCCACACAGCGACGTCGCTAGGCAGGTAAGTACGTGTGAGCGTTCCTAGCGATGTTGTGCGCCACGGGCAGCGATATGCCCGTGACGCACAACCGACGGGGGCGGGTGCTTTCACCAGCGATGTCGCTGTGTGTAAAGTGCCCTTTAGACTGTGTCTTGTCAGCAGAACTGGAGAATAGCAGCATCCTTGCCATCCCACAAGTTTAGACTTTTACAGGACAACTCTACAAACTGAAATACTAAAGGAAAAGCATTTATACAAACCTCCCCTAAAAGTGGGGGTTCCTGACCGTTTTGAGTCAGACTCAAAATACAACTGGTCCAAATCTGGCTGCAGACATCCCCTAACATCCACATCTCTCACTATTCATTGGATTTTTTTTCTATGAAATATTAAAAACAAATGTATCTCTTATATGGTGGAAATGAAAGTCAATGGAAACTTTCTGACATCACTGGAAAATCAATGTCAAGAAGTGCACCACTACAATCTTTGTAATCTGTGTGCCATGAAGATCTCAATTAGAGGGACTCCTTATAATGCTGCTATGACCAAACCAAAAAAAGCTTCTGACTCCTTTAATGGCCCTGTATTATGCACACTGTACTCTCGTAACGCTTGCTAATAATTTAAAGGGATTTTTCACCTAAAGCCTGCTTTACATGGTACGATCGATTGTGCGATTTCACAATCGATCGTACCCGCCCCCGTCCTTTCTGCGTCACGGGCAAATCGCTGCCCGTGTCGCACAAAGTCAGTAACCCCCGTCACACATACTTACCTCTCGTGTGACCTCGCTGTGGGCGGCGAACGTCCACTTCCTGAAGTGGGAGGGACGTTCGGCGTCACAGCGACGTCACACGGCCGCCGGCCAATAGAAGCGGAGGGGCGGAGATGAGCAGGATGTAAACATCCCGCCCACCTCCTTCCTTCCACATAGAGCCGGCGGCGGCCGCGGGAGGCAGGTGAGCTGCTCATCGTTCCCGTGGTGTCACACGGAGCGGCGTGTGCTACCACGGAAACGATGAGCAACCAAATTAAACGATATTATGGAACCTAACGAGCAGTACCCGACTCACGATTTGTGAGCGATACTGCGTCGCTAGGAGGTGTCACACAAGCCGGCATCGCCAGCGATGCCGGATGTGCGTCACAAAAACCGTGACCCCGACGATCTATCGCACGATAGATTGCCTGGTGTAAAGCAGCCTTTAGGGTTTTACTTTTCAAAAAGTGAACCCTTATGTCCTCATTTCATCTCACGAGCTGCTGTTTGTGTAGGCCAAGGTTATGCAAGGAAAGGAAATTAAAACAGTTCTTCCATAGTAACACGAGAGCTCTGCTCTACCATGGGGCTTATGAGAATGCGAACCAAAAGGAAAACATAAAGAGAAATCCTGCAGAGAGCACTGACACAAACATGATATTTCGATCAGCGTGACACCTTAGCATTCTCATTTTTATTCCCAGTACTTTGTGGACTCAGAATTTCCTCAAGAGATTGTTCATGGTCAGCAAGACCAAACATATAAGTTGTGCATTTGTTTCATAAGCCCCATATGCATTAAACAGCCATCTTGACTGGCTCTCCCATACACCGCAATGCTTGTTTGGCTGAGTGCTTTATGAGATAACTGCCAACAGACATCTCTGCCAGTGGCTTATCTCCGGGAGAACAAAGCAATCGGCAATACAAAATCGGACATGCCCGGTTGACATTTTCCTCAACGATAAGTTTGGCTGAGGAAGCTACTATACTAGCGATACTCGTAGGGTCCTGGGTCCTCTTGCTTAGGCTCCAGAGTTGAATTGCTGCTAGCATATCCTGCACTTTTAGTCTATGTGTGCACGTTGCATTCAGTAACTTGCAGAAATGAACGCATCCTCTGTCAGAATTTGTCATTGTCAACATTGGTTTTGACCACATAAACGCAGGAAATACACAAGCGGTTTTACAGCGTTTTTGCCATGTTTTAACCGTGTTTTACATGCATTTTCAGTGCTTAAATTGAGATGCAATTTCAATACAAATACACAACTAAATAAAGTTTGAACATTCAAACAGTAGGAAAAAATTGAAAAAAAAATATAAAAAAATAATAACCTTTAAATCATACACTATGATGATAATTTACCGTAAATGATTAATGAGATTTAATAATTATGTTCAAAATAAAGTAAAAGTATTGTTTGACTCATTTTTTAAAGTTGGAATGGATGTGAGGGCAAATGGAAACCTCTTGACCTCACTATAATGCCAAAAGCGCATGTTTTGATTTTGACAAAAAAAGCATGCGTTTAGCATCAAAAAAGCATGTTAAACGCTAGAAATTTCTTTAAGGATGCGTTTTGATGATTCTTATTGACTTCAATGTTATCAAAACGCTGCCAAAATGGTAAAAACAAATGACATGCTGCTTCTTCAAACGCAGAGATTTTGACAAATTTTTGACACCAAAAATGCAGCGTTTTAATAAGCATCGTGCGCACAAGAAAGCCCGATTTCCCATAGACTTTGCCTGGAAATCAAAACGCATGCAATTTTGCATTAAAACGCTGTAGCTCAAAACGCTGCGGAAACGCAATGAAAAAACGCAACGTGCGCACATGGCCTTAAGGTTAGAGTCATTGCTATATTGTTGCAATTCATTTGTTATAATCTACTCTATTCATCCCTATTTATTTTTGTATATGTATTGTCACATATTTACATATTCTACATTATTTATTCAATGTAGTTGATATAATCAGTGCTGACTAAGTGAGGACTCATATTTCCAGTGATCCCCTACCATTATAGTTAATATATTTATCACTATATATTATTTCATTTTGCTTCTTATTAACTTGTTTTTAAATGTTTTTTAAATGAATAGGTCTGTTGTGTTAGATTAATAAAATTTCATATATTATCATTTATGGGTAGTGCACTTTATCACTTTATTATACCATACAGCTTTCCCCCATGTCTACAGCCAAGTCATTCAGGGAGACTAGAACCCACCTCGGACATCAGAGGCCGCAGTAGCCCGGGTCACGTGATGGGGATGAGCGGATAGCACCTCTCACAGGCTGAATTGGAAAAAGAAGGTATTTACAGTAGAAAAAGCCTTCTTTCAAATCAATGTGGCCACTAAGCTTTGTAGTGGACCACCCCTTTAACCCATCTGGTAACACTGTAACGAAAAATCAAAACATCACAATTGTGGTTGGTCAATCATTCCACCTCAAGAAATATGATAAAAGGTCGTCAAAACGACAAATGTGCCCCAAATTGGTGTAAGTAAAACAGTCAGCTTGACACGCAAAAAATCCAACCCTCACTCAGTTCCATCAATGGAAAAATTAATTACTTACGAGTCTTGGGAAATGGGACACAATTTTCTTTTTCACAAGCTTTTCAATTTTTCTTCACAACTGAAATAAAAAGTTGCCATATTGACCTGGTGAATCATGTTTCCAGGTCATTCTTACCATATAGTGAACGCCGTAAAAGAAAAACTATGATGGAATTGTATTTTTTTTTTCTCCATTTCATCCTACTGGGATTTGTTTTCCACTGGTTTTCAGTATATTGTATAGTAAAATGGATGGTGTCATTCAAAGCTAAAACTTGGCCCAAAAAAACCCAAGCCCTTATAGGACTAAAGCTGCTTTCACACATCCGTTTTTTGCAGTGCGGCTCAATCCGGCTCAAAAACCTATGCAACGGATGCAGCGAAAAAAACGGATCTGGTGCATAAGTTTTTCCATGCGGCCCATCCGTTTTTTGACGGATGCGGCTTGATACGGAGCATGCGCAATGCAAAAAACCGCATCCGGCGGCCGGATGTGTTTTTTGCTGCAGGGCACCGCATCCGGCGTCCATAGGCTTGCATTGTAAATCGCGCCGCATCTCGCCGGATCCAGCACAATGTTTTTTTCACTGCACAGAAAAACGTGCCAGGCAAAAAACGGACGCAACGCAAGGCCATGCGGCACAATACAGCGCTAATGCAAGTCTATGGGGAAAAAACGCAACCGGCAGCAAAAAAAAAAGGTTGCGTTTTTTCTGCAAAGCGCCGTATTGTGCCGCTCAGCAAAAAACGGATGTGTGAAAGCAGCCTTATACAAAAGTTATATCTTCTGGAAGGAGGGGAGGAGAAAATGCCAATTTAAAAATTAAAATTTTCTGTGCAGACAAGGGATTAACAAAGGACATCTAATACAAATTAAATACTTTGCAAAAAGTTAGATGGATATGAAGCAGCACAGTTTTTATAGTCGTGTAGTCTGAGTCAACTCAGAACAGGGCAGATAACAATATGCCCTTAATACAATCAGACAAGAACCATGGAGGAGCCTGCAGGGTGCGAGGCAACATACGTGCTCAGATCAGTTTTGCTACTAGTGAAACGTGACTGCACCCTTCCAAGAAGTTACCTATGTCCAGGAACCTAGAATCCACCATCCATTGATATACATGTTACAGCTAATGAGCTAGTGACGACCACTGCTGCAATATCTTCACGTCTAATTAGCAGGTGGTTAGTAAACTGTATGGACGTGTTTTACGGAAGACAGATCAGTAATAAGCTCCTGAGCAGGTCTGGACAGGAATGCCGGGTTTCGCCTCTATTTTGCCCACGTGTCTGCTCAAGAGATTGAAAAAGTAAGGAGGATACGTGACTCTAACATATACCTCCATTACATCATCATAAACCACACACACTTGATATTATTGTTGGGAGAGACATGAATGTTCCACTTGGCAGTCACGATTTCTCTATGAAGTAATCATTTTTAGTTAGACCCAACATCTATTTACATTTCAGGTCAGCTAATGCTATTAACCTGTACATACAGGCGTAATCTGCAGGTTAACAGCGTTAGGAAGGTGCCCGGTTGCCGTAAAGTGCAGCACCCAGGAAAACATTAACTTTATTCCTCCTGGCAGACACCGGCTTTACATCATACAGGCATGACAGAGCGGGTACAGCCACCGCAGCACTGTGAGTAGTGGGTGTAAGGCTGTGTGCACATGTTGCTTTTTTGCTTTTTTTCCATGTGTTTTTCCTTGCAGATTTTAATCAATACTGCAAGGAAAAAACACATGCCAGCAAAGTCTTGTGCGCACTTTGCGTCGTCCTAGTTGCAGTTCAAAACGCATATTTTGGCAGAAATTGCTTTTGCCAAAGTTGCTTTTGACCATCAAAACGCGGTAAATACGCGTGCGTATTTACCGCGTTTTAGCAGCGTTTTTAGCACTTTTTACTTGCTTTTTCATTACCTAAAGTCAAATACGTTTTAAACACAAAGACACAACAAAATAAAGTTTTAACATACAAACACTATGAAAAAAGGGGAAAAAAAGAAAAGACATATAATTATTTAAATCATAACGAAAATAGTTATTTTTAATGAAATCGCGTGCGTATTTACCGCGTTTTAGCAGCGTTTTTAGCGCTTTTTACTTGCTTTTTCATTACCTAAAGTCAAATGCGTTTTAAACACAAAGACACAACAAAATAAAGTTTTAACATACAAACACTATGAAAAAAGGGGAAAAAAAGAAAAGACATATAATTATTTAAATCATAACGAAAATAGTTATTTTTAATGAAATTATAGCGGTTTTATACTCTTTTTTTCCAAAAATATCAGTAATTAAATAATTTTCTTATTTTTAATTGTCGGACTATGTGTGTGTGTAAAGGGACATATCCCATTATTTTGATGTCAGAAAAGCATGCGTTTATGTAGTCCAAAACGCATTCTTTCTGCAGCTAAAAAGCAGGTAAAACGCTGAAATTTTGATGTTTGTTGCTTTTTGCTACTTCTCATTGACTTCAATGTTAGCAAAATGCAACCAAATGGCAAAAACAATTGACATGCTGCTTCTTTGAACGCATGGTTTTTGCCACAAATTATGCAAATTAAACGCTGCGTTTGGAAACGCATAGACTTTGCTGGAAAATCAAAACGCATGCCTTTTGGCATGAAAACGCTGCAGTTCAAAACGGACCTAAAAAGCAGCTGAAACGCAGGTGGAAACGGAAATTGTGGACATAGCCTTAGAGGATCCTCACTTGCTGTACACATGCTGCTTCTTTTTTCCTTGCAGAATTTGTTGCAGAAAAAAAAAGAAGCAGCGTATCAATTCTTTCTGTTTTGTTTCCTGCATTTATATAATGCACTGCAGTGCTTGATCACTGCAGAGGATTATATCTGTCAGTGCTGAACTCACTTAAGAAAACTATAAAATGTGGATCTACCACTTAACTGCGCTGCTGGAGATACAACACATGTCCAGGAGAGGTATAATACGAGGTGATTTAATTCAACACGTTTCAAAGTCTACCTCACTTCTTCATCAGGAGATCCACCAGAACTTGCAGCACTGATGACTCGCCCACCCCAGGGCTATGGGACACCCGGTGCCGGGCCGGACTAGTCCGGTGGTAGTCAGTGGTGGCTGGGCCCGGCTCCGTGGCCCTGGTGGGTGTCAGTAAAATATGTGGCTTGCTGAATAAAGGTTGTGTTCGTGACGCCACCTGTGGTATGCGGCTATTAAGCCGCCGCTGCTGTGTGAGGCCTCCGGGGTGATGATATGGCAGCAATGGTGGTACTGCTCCCCACAGGTGGAGCAATGCCCGGGGCACAGTTGGTGCTTGTGAATGTCTATGCAGTGGAAATAACAGAGACCACTTCAAGGGTGCACTTCAAGTTCTTTACTCACAGTTCTTGTCACAGCTGTAGGGACCCTCAGACTGCTGGGACCACTGTCAGGGACCTCCGCCGTTTCTGGGTGATTCAGAGAGTAAAAGCCGGTGCCCTTCTCTTAGTGTCTCTTTCTTCTGCTGTCTTCCTTAGCCTTGCCTTTGTTAGGATAAACCTGGCTTGGCCTCCACTACAGCCTCCAGGCTGGGGGGTCACCTGTCGGCTGATTACCCCTTTTCTGGAAGTCTGCTATGGGTTCTGGCCCTGGGAGCTTACAACGTCCCTGGGCCTCGGTTTTTACTGTTTGGAGATGATTTTGCACTCCTCCAGTCTCTAGGGACCGTCCCCTGTCGCAGCTTGGTCCCTCCACCGATGTGACTGTGGAACAGGCCACCGCAGCCTACAACTACCCGTGGCACTTCTAGGGCCCTCTCCTTGGTACCTCTAGGCCTGCTCGTGATACTTCCAGGACTACCCGCGGCCCTGCGACTCCTTCTGTCCCTTACGTGGTGTCACCTGGACCTCTGGGTCCCAGGGTCTTCACCGGGAAGCGTCTCCTTCTGTTTCTCTGCTCCTGACTGACTTGGAGCTCTTTTCCTTCTTTCTTTCTTTCTTTCTTTCCTCCTCCTTGCCTGCCTCCAGCAGGCCTCCTCCTCCCTCCTTTCTCTCCTTCTTCTTCTCCAACTACATGCTCACTCTCTCACTCCCTGAGGTAGACTGAAACTAACTTGACCTTCCTTTCTCTATCTGCTCTCTGGTGGCTCCTCCCACCTCCCCAGTTGCTAAGCTACCACCCTATGGGAGCAGGGATGGGTCTTACAGCCCCTCTCAGCATGCAGCATGGGAGGGTTGCCTGCCACTTTCCCTGGTCCCAGTATGTACCTAACAATGGGTGTAGTGTGGATTTACCAGGGGACCGGAGTTCACTCTCTTCCTCTCCCAGAATGGGGCATCACACCGCTGATGGGGTGCAATGACCTGTGGCGACGGAAGCCTCAGGGGCGCCACACTCCCCCACAGCAAATCCCAGCACGTCCTCGGGCTGAAAAACAACAAAAACGTGGAGAAACTGCAAAATTTTTGTTATGCAAAACATAAAACAATAAAACATTTCTTCCCTTTATGGGAGGCACAATGATTCAAACGTTACGAACTTCTTATAAAGAAAACTATGTGTGCACTTTCAGTTCATTGCACAGTTTGGGCACTTCCCCCATAATTCTGGTAGGGGGCACAACGGGTGCAACTATATATATTTTCGGCTACAACAAGTCCAGTAGCCCGGCAGTTCGTTTCTTTCAATCAACAATGGGACAAAATCAACCAGCCATTAAGTCCAATGGCCTGGTTACATAAGACACATACACATTCACCGGGGCCCACATTCCAGTTCAGTGGCCCGGTAACACATAAACATGGGGGTGACGTCTTCAAAAAGCATGAGGGGCAGTACATCAGGAAAGGGTGTCATCTTCGAAAAGAATGAGGGGCAGAACACAAGGGACTTCTTCAAAAAGAATGAGGGGCAGACAGGGGCTATTTACAGTTCAGCTTCTTCTTACTTCTTTACATGTAGGGATTCTTCTCCGGCTCCCCACCTGGCAGCAGGTAGACAGCGGTCAGCACAGTCTGCGTCTGCTGGTCTTTGCGGGCCGCGCCTGGCATGGCGGCGGCCTGTGTTGGAGTCGCTGCTGTGACCGATTCTTGACGGGCCGCACCTGGCGTGGCTGCGGCCTGGGCTTGGCGGGCCGCATCTGCGGCGTGGATTAACGTCGCCGCTGCGGCGGAATCTTGCTTGTCCGAGCGGGGCATCGCTGCTGGGGCACGAGCTTGACGGGCCGGGCTTGGCGTCGCTGCTGCGGTGTGGATGGGCGTCGCTCCGGCGGCGAAATCTTGGCGGGCCGCACCTGGCATAGCTGCGGCCCGGATCGGCGTCGCCGTGCCGGGCGTCCCTCCAGGGACCGCGGGCATGGCAGCGGGGGTTGGGGCTCTCGCGCCGGCAGGGGCATTAAATGACTCACCCCTCAGTAGCATCTCCGGTGTTCTGGTGGTCGCTGTCTTGCTGCAGGGTGCTGGTATCGGAGCTGCGGTGGTGGCACGCGCGCTTGCAGGAGGACCGGGCAGGAACCCCACCTGGCAATCCGGGCTCCGCCGGCTGGGGGTGTCACTCTCTTTACCCGGCTCTGCAGCGGCTGCTGGATCTTCTCCGCTCTCCAGGACGCAGGACACAATCCGGTTCTGAGGTGCGTGTCCCCGCTCGGCCACTCCTCCTCTGGCCGCTCGTTGCTCAGCATCCATCCTTTTAGCTTCTTCATGCGCCATCTTTTCTTCCTCCGCTCTCCATCGCGGGCACTGCTTCGCGCTCTTTTCTTGGACAAGGGGGCGGGGCTTCTCTTCGCGCCCTTTCTTCTTACACGCCCCCCTTCTTCCCGCTCTCAGCAGCGCTAATGGCGGCGGTTTCTCGCTGTAATACACAGTCTGTTTCACGATTCTTCAGGCGCACAGTACCCGGCGTGACCGGGCACGAAATCCTGTTCGTGACGCCAAAAGTTGACTCGCCCACCCCAGGGCTATGGGACACGCGGTGCCGGGCCGGACTAGTCCGGTGGTAGTCAGTGGTGGCTGGGCCCGGCTCCGTGGCCCTGGTGGGTGTCAGTAAAATATGTGGCTTGCTGAATAAAGGTTGTGTTCGTGACGCCACCTGTGGTATGCGGCTATTAAGCCGCCGCTGCTGTGTGAGGCCTCCGGGGTGATGATATGGCAGCAATGGTGGTACTGCTCCCCACAGGTGGAGCAATGCCCGGGGCACAGTTGGTGCTTGTGAATGTCTATGCAGCGGAAATAACAGAGACCACTTCAAGGGTGCACTTCAAGTTCTTTACTCACAGTTCTTGTCACAGCTGTAGGGACCCTCAGACTGCTGGGACCACTGTCAGGGACCTCCGCCGTTTCTGGGTGATTCAGAGAGTAAAAGCCGGTGCCCTTCTCTTAGTGTCTCTTTCTTCTGCTGTCTTCCTTAGCCTTGCCTTTGTTAGGATAAACCTGGCTTGGCCTCCACTACAGCCTCCAGGCTGGGGGGTCACCTGTCGGCTGATTACCCCTTTTCTGGAAGTCTGCTATGGGTTCTGGCCCTGGGAGCTTACAACGTCCCTGGGCCTCGGTTTTTACTGTTTGGAGATGATTTTGCACTCCTCCAGTCTCTAGGGACCGTCCCCTGTCGCAGCTTGGTCCCTCCACCGATGTGACTGTGGAACAGGCCACCGCAGCCTACAACTACCCGTGGCACTTCTAGGGCCCTCTCCTTGGTACCTCTAGGCCTGCTCGTGATACTTCCAGGACTACCCGCGGCCCTGCGACTCCTTCTGTCCCTTACGTGGTGTCACCTGGACCTCTGAGTCCCAGGGTCTTCACCGGGAAGCGTCTCCTTCTGTTTCTCTGCTCCTGACTGACTTGGAGCTCTTTTCCTTCTTTCTTTCTTTCTTTCCTCCTCCTTGCCTGCCTCCAGCAGGCCTCCTCCTCCCTCCTTTCTCTCCTTCTTCTTCTCCAACTACATGCTCACTCTCTCACTCCCTGAGGTAGACTGAAACTAACTTGACCTTCCTTTCTCTATCTGCTCTCTGGTGGCTCCTCCCACCTCCCCAGTTGCTAAGCTACCACCCTATGGGAGCAGGGATGGGTCTTACAGCCCCTCTCAGCATGCAGCATGGGAGGGTTGCCTGCCACTTTCCCTGGTCCCAGTATGTACCTAACAATGGGTGTAGTGTGGATTTACCAGGGGACCGGAGTTCACTCTCTTCCTCTCCCAGAATGGGGCATCACACCGCTGATGGGGTGCAATGACCTGTGGCGACGGAAGCCTCAGGGGCGCCACACTGACACTTCACCTCACACACCATGCATCCGGCATGGTCTGTGAGGCAATCCGTAACTCAGTAACCCAAGGTCGTCATGATGACGACCCAAGGTTGCAATGGCAGCGATTGGGTCCCTGTGGTCGCATTACAAGACCCGATTGTCAGTAGTTATGGGCAGTCCTGCTCTTTTTGGTGATCTCACTCTCTTGGCTCCGTGCACCAAAACGAGCAGGCTCTTTCAGATCCTAAATGGATCCCTATTAAATATGTGTTCATCCCAGGTGAACAGATATTTAAGATGATGTTAGCATGATCAAAACCTCACCCACCCATTGACAAAGCCTTGCCTATCTGTAACAGACCAATTAAAATGTAGAATGGGCGGGGTGTTGTGCACTGATCACCAGAATTTTATGCCCAGTGAGAGCCATTAACAAAATTTAGTGGTTCTCACTGGCGTGTCGGCTCCTGTCGATCACAGCAGATCATGTGTGACCTACACATCACTAATCGCCAGGGAGAGGTAAACGATTCCTCTCCTTACCTCCTGAATGCTGCGATCGCATTGATTGCAGCATTCAGGGGGTTAAACTGCGGCATGGGCACTGCTCCGGGCAGTGAGAGCCAGGTCCCGGCTGTAATATCAGCCGAAGACCTGGCAGCGATCGCAGGAGTACAGCGCTGGAACCCCTGCGATTGTGCCAAGACTAAAAAAAAAAAAAAAGATGAAAAATGCATGTGAAAAATGCGCTAACACGATAACAAATTCCCCTTTTTTTGCTGCAGAAAATCTAATCTGCTACGTGTGCACATACCCTAAGAACGCCCCGTCACTTTGGCTCTACAGAGCATCAGTGCAGAACAATCTGTCACAGTGCCAATGCGTGCACACAAACACACACAATTTAGCTGCTGTAAAAAAACAATCAAGTGAAGAGTTAAGGTGGTGTCACACACAGCGACAACGACGTCGCTGCTACGTCACCATTTTCTGTGATGTTGCAGCGACGTCCTGTCGCTGTGTGTGACATCCAGCAACGAGCTGGCCCCTGCTGTGAGGTCGCCGCTCGTTGCTGAATGTCCAGCTTCATTTTTTGGTCGTCGCTCTCCCGCTGTGACGCACAGATCGCTGTGTGTGACAGCGAGAGAGCGACGAAATGAAGCGAGCAGGGAGCAGGAGCCGGCGTCTGGCAGCTGTGGTAAGCTGTAACCAAGGTAAACATCGGGTAACCAAGGTGGTTACCCGATATTTACCTTCGTTACCAGCCTCCGCCGCTCTCACGCTGCCAGCGCCGGCTCCTGCTCTCTGCACATGTAGCTGCAGTACACATTGTGTAATTAACCCGATGTGTACTGTAGCTAGGAGTGCAGGGTGCCAGCGCTAAGCAGTGTGCGCGGCTCCCTGCTCTCTGCACATGTAGCTGCAGTACACATCGTGTAATTAACCCGATGTGTACTGTAGCTAGGAGAGCAGGGAGCCAGCGCTCAATGTGCGCGGCTCCCTGCTCTCTACACATGTTGCAGAACAGCGACGCGTGTCGTTATGATCGCTGCTTCGGCTGCTGTGTTTGATAGCTAAGCAGCGATCATAACAGCGACTTACTGCTGCTACGTCACAGAAAATGGTGACGTAACAGCGACGTCGTTGTCGCTGTCGTTTAGTGTGACCCCAGCTTTACATTCAGACATTTACTTACACAGCATGAGCATCACAGTCTATTGTACATCCATCTAATGAGCTGAGTGCTGGTAGATACACAAGCTTAGGCCCCTTTCACACGTCAGTGATTCTGGTAAGTTTGTGCTTTTTTTTAAACGTACCAGAATCACTGACATACGCAGACCCATTATAATGAATGGGTCTGCTCATACGTCAGTGATATTTCACTGCACGTGTCTCCGTGCAGCGTACCCGCGTGTGCGTGATTGCTGCACGGAGACATGTCAATTTTTTTCTGGCATCACTGATGTTCCACGGACCACGCAGTGGTGTGGTCCGTGAAACACGTGCCAGAAAAAAACGTGCTTTTAAAATAAAAAACATTTTTACTCACCCGGCGTCGAGCGATGTCCTCTGCAGCCCGTCCTCCCTGCTCCTTCTGTGCCGGCTGATTACTGTCGCGCATATTCATTATGCGCGACACAGCCGACCCGGAAGCAGCTCCTGCGGGGGTCACCGCCGGCCGGATGCTGCATCGCGGGAGCGATCAGCACCATGGACAGCGGGAGCGGGCGCAGGTGAGTGAATCTCTAAGTGCAATCACGGGCCACGGAGAACGGAGCCCGGATTGCACTTAGACAACCCACGTGTGCCGTGATTTTCGGCACACGCAGGGACATGTGCGTGTTTTACACGCCAGTGAAAAACGTCTGTGTTTTTCACTGACGTGTGAAACGGGCCATAGTGACTGCAGGACAGCTGATGGCAGTAGGCTTCTGCCCAGCTTTTTGAGAAGGTGCAGAGCTTTAGCAGTAGATAGCAGTATAGTTGAGAAGACTCAATCTTCAGATCAAGTAACAACTGACTATATTGTCAGCTGCCAGAGGGGGACGGAGTCTGATTCTGCCCAGCAGCACAGATTAGCAGCAGCACCAAAGGGAAAATGTAAGAAAAAGATATAAAACTACTTGCAGGATCCCTGCATAGTAGGGCGGCATTTATTGTCCATGTGCTGCCTGGAACATTGTGGTTTTCTTTCCCTGATTACCCGATCTGCAGTTATTTTGACTCTGAAGCCGCAGTGAGTTTAGAAGAAAATAATTTGTGACCACAGATCCTCCTTGTCACGTGCTATGCAGATATCGCAGCTCCACAGCATGAGGACCTCAAAAAAACCCCCAAAAAAACAGATGCCTATTTCTCAGCTTCTGTGAGTGGGACAAGAAGTAGAAGAATACTGTGATTAAAGTTAAAATTTCCTCAGATTTTTCAGGAGCCCTGAAGAGACATCACAAAATCACACTGAAGAGTGTCCATATAGGGAATAAGGGCGGCACGGTGGCTCAGTGGTTAGCACTGCAGTCTTGCAGCGCTGGGGTCCTGGGTTCAAATCCCACCAAGGACACCATCTGCAAGGAGTTTGTATGTTCTCCCTGTGTTTGCGTGGGTTTCCTCCGGGTACCCCGGTTTCCTCCCACACTCCAAAGACATACAGATAGGGACTCTAGATTGTGAGCCCCAATGGGGACAGTATTGCCAATGTATGTAAAGCGCTGTGGAATTAATAGCGCTATATAAGTGAATAAAATTATTATTATTATTCAGGGCAATCGTGCACTTGCTGATAAATGGCCTGCTTTTGGTGAACTTGCAGCTAAGCTATGTCTAATGAAGAATTCAAAATAGATTTTTTTCTGCAATTAAATATCCCTATATGTCCAAGAAGATATGTTTGAAATTGTCTTATTATTCTAATTAGCAATGTAAATTGTTTGCTGATCCTAAAGCTCCCGACTCTGCATTGTGATCTTCTATTCCTAGGAAAGCCAAAAGAATAGTTTTCTGCTTTGCTTGTCAGGGAAGGAGCCGAGCCGCCGTAGTACGAGGCAGTATATCTGAGTAGACACATTCATTAGGTCTATATTGTCAGGTGCTAGAGGGAGAAGGAGACCAATTGTGCCCAGAACCCACCCCCAGCAGCACATAGAAGCCATTACACCATTGGAGAAGTTAAAAAAAAAAAAACATTTATAAGCTAAAAGCTCAAACCAATAATAGCTCTTTTTATGTCCCTGCACAGACTGCCAGGGATCAAGTCTATATTGAAGCATGATCCAGTAACCTGTTTTTGAGGAGGAGGCTTATGCGGGCATCACACGTCACGTGTGCCCGTTGCGCACAAAGTCGTTAACCCCCATCACGCGCACTTACCTGCCGGACGACCTTGCTGTGGGAGGCGAACATCCTCTTCCTGAAGGGGGAGGGACATTCGGCGTCACAGCGACGTCACACAGCGGCCGGCCAATAGAAGCAGAGGGGCGGAGATGAGCTGGACGTAAACATCCCGCCCACCTTCTTCCTTCCGCATTGCCGGCGGGACGCAGTTAAGCTGCAGTTCATCGTTCCCGGGGTGTCACACGGAGCGATGTGTGCTGCCACGGGAACGACGAACAACCGGTGCACAGAAGGTGGAACAGCTTTTTGAAAATGAACAACGTGTCAACGAGCAACGATAAGGTGAGTATTTTTGCTCGTTCACAGTTGTTCCGAGGTTTCACACGGTACGATATGTCTGACGATGCTGGGTGTGCGTCACTAACGACGTGACCCCGACGACATATCACCCGATATATCGTACCGTGTGATGCCTGCATAAAAGTGTATTTTACAGTTATCCTCAATACCAGTCAGCAGCTTCATCTGCTTTGGAAATATGATTGATGTATATTACTTTATTGAATTAGTAAACTCCTATATAAAATCTCTTGCCCGCTCCTGTTCCTTGTGTGACGCCCCTGAACTAGTCAGGGTGTGACAGGGTACTGTACTCTTTATCTTTTGGTGCAGGACTCAACCCCCCCATGGTTCTGGGATCCTAACTTTTGGTATTGCTCCATCAGCATGCAAATCCTAGTCACACCTCACACCACACCCTGTCAGGCACACCAGTGGGGGGTCTAGCTGGAAAAGGGCCACCCGCCTAGGGGTCAGACAGACTGGTGGGAGGGGCAAAGTCAGAGTAGTAGTAGCCCTCAGAGTGAGGAGCTGGGAGTTGGAGCTGCCTGGGAGACGTTGGCTAGGTCGCAGACGGTGGTCTGGGACCGAAGGAGTTGGAGACCCAGTCGCAGGGTATTGAAGAAAGGCTAAGGGTATGTGCGCACGTTGCTTTTTACCTGCTTTTTACCTGCTTTTTTGCTGCTTTTTCTTCTGCGCTGTTTAATGCCAAAATGGATGTGTTCTTCTATTCAAGCAAAGTCTATGGGAATTTGGGTTTCTTGTTCACACTATGTTGTTCAAAATGCTGCCTTTTTGAGGCAGAACTTTGGTCAAAAACTCAGCTTTTCAAAGAAGCAACATGTCAATTGTTTTTGCCATTTGGGTTTTGCACTGCAAAGCTGAGTTTTTGACCAAAGTTCTGCCACAAAAAGGCAGCATTTTGAACAACATAGTGTGAACAAGAAACCCAAATTCCCATAGACTTTGCTTGAATAGAAGAACACATCCATTTTGGCATTAAACAGCGCAGAAGAAAAAGCAGCAAAAAAGCAGGTAAAAAGCAGGTAAAAAGCAACGTGCGCACATACCCTTAGTTTAGGGGAATGGTCAGCACCGGAGTACCTAGTAACCGAACCGGTACCGAGCACGGCGGGGTACTGGACCCTAGATCAGGGAGTAACTTCACGCAACCTGATAATTAGCCTGTAGAGGACAATATCTTTATGAACGTTCCCCAAGAGCTCAGAGATCGAAGGCATCAACACAACGAGGAGGATAGGGCTTTCCAGCTTGTGCGGCCTACTGAAATCCCAAATGTCAGCCATCGAGAGCACAGATTCCCTACTTAACAGTGGGAAGCGGGACTCCAACAGCTTCAAGCATAGGGGTCACTCAAAACATCTAAAATACAGTGCATGGAGGCAAGGTACATATCACTAGCAATACCAAAAGGGAGCGGACTTCCGGACGGGCTCCCCTGAAGTGGCAGCGGCACCCAGAGACTTGGTATACCCTTTGTGTCAGAGTCTGCTTTGCGGTCGCATCACTACCAACACTGCCTGAGTGAGTACGCTGTCCTCCCCCTGCTTCCAATCTGCACCACGCTCCCCTACAACTTCATCACCCAGAGTACCGGGGCCGCCCCTACCCATGGAGGGAACGTCATCTGGCAGCCCCACTCCATCTCTCCCAGTTACTCCCATCGGCAGCGGCGGTACACCCCTTACCGCGAACCATGGGTGGTGTTAAAACTCTTATCCCCTGTAAATACCCCCTTTGCATTTGAAGTGTCCGCGAGCCTATGGGTTCAGAGACCCTCGAGCCACAGCAACCCCTGGATCCAAGCGGCTCGACCGCTGCAGGGGCGGCACACCTCAAATTTCTGGCGTCACGAACAGGATTCGGACTGGGTCCACTAACCTGGGTGACGTGCGCCTTGAAAATCCAAGCTGCGGTGTCAAAATTCAATTACTGTCATTTTCTGCTATTTTTGGCGCCAAAACGCCATCTTCCCAACCAAAAGCGTGCAAAGCCGAAGCTCCTCAGAAATTCACACTGCCCATGTGAAGGTAAGGACCCCAGCATCTATATTAAGGGGCCGCTTCTAGAGTACGCAGTCCCACCCCAATAAATGATACAGTCATGTTTGGCTATGCAGTTATGTAAAAGAAAAAAAAAAGCAAGAATTACAATACAATACAAATTCTGACTTGTTACTCATCGCTAAAAATTTTACTTGTTTTAACGAGATGATTTTGCCCTGGAGCCCGGTGTGATGACGACATTCTGTATAAAGATGAAACTACTTCCTCCTTGTTTACTTGCTTCAGGCAGTTTTGGAGGGGAGGGTGACCTCTTTTGCCCAGAAACTGCTTAATCTTTACAGAAATTAATGATTATGTGATTTCCCTAAAATGTTTTGGGGTTTTTTTTCCCTATAATGTCCTGCTTTACGAAGGTGTTGTCCTTTCAATACTTTGTATTCATTGGGATCTGTTGGTTTATCCCTTTGTATATGCACAAGCAGCAGAGGTGAGTGACATGTGAGGCCCCCAATCAGGCAAGGTTATATTGACGTGTGCTACCTTCTCAATGGGCACTCTGGGTGCGCTCATGGATTGTGGTTTCAACCCATTTTTCCATAATGGTTTTATTTGTAGAGAAAAAAAATGCAGAGAAAAAACTACAATAATCTTTAATGCTGTATTACTGCACAAGGCATTTTACTTTCCATTTGCGGTTTTATTTTCAGCAACATTCTGTATTCTACTTGATAGGTGTTATATACAGTTATATACACTGCATACCCTTTCTTATACAGATGAAAGGCCATGAACTAGGATTGATAACAACAAAACAGAAAAAGTATAATGCCTAAAAATAAGTTTTATTTAACATATTAAAATCATAAATACTTCAAAGAAGATTTTTAAAAATATTTATACAGATATAGGGAGCGGACGGAGATAATATGTATAAATACATCAATCTGTTTCATAGAGTGCATGTATTAAAGTATATAATGTAAGGTGTCAGAGTACTAGATATAATTTAAGGTGCTGCATGCAATAAATATGGTTGCCCTATAAGGTGTCTCTGTCTCTTTAAAGGATATAATCCATGGTATATGAACGTCAAAGGATGTAAAAAAAAAAAAATACTCAGATACGTTTATGTGTTCAGATCACTGGCCATGGTTTACAAATTAATTTGTTCAAATATTACAGCATTACAGATTTCACAAGTTAAAGAGAGTCTAATGACTAAGTGCCAAGTGCAATTGAAAGTGCCTGCGTACAATAATATATTAGTACAAAAATGCACTGTTCCTTTAAGGGATTTTTTAAATTAGTTTATTAAACAGCAAACAGAGCAAGACAGGTACATGGTAAGAGTATACAAAACATAAGTGCTCAAAGCTGTATATGGACAGATAAAAAGAGAAATGATCAGAGTAACATAAGACAATGATAACACTACATTCTGTGTTTTAGTGAGTTGTCCAAATGAGGTACCTGAGATGCACAAACATCACATCAAACAGTAAGAAATCAACTTAACCGTTTCTGCCGTTGGGTGCCACCCAAAAGTAGAATATACCTAATGCCATATCTTAATCTCTAGTCATTCCTTTAAGGATTGTGGCCCAATGTTAACCCTGTCAGTATTTAGGACAAGGAATCTCAAGTGAGCTTGTATATTAGTGCCCTGACAGGGAACTGGAGGTTAGTAACTGTTTAATTAATATTCAATATGTTAAATAACTACAAGTATACAGTACATCTAAACATCAGAATATTAAGTAAAGTACTTACTAGTGTGAAATAGTTTAGGCTACATCCATTCCCAAAGCACGTTTCGTCATAATTCCTCAGGAGGCGGAAGAGGAAGTCAGTCCTCTTCTAGGTCATGTGAGTACTCCTCTTCTTTGCCAGCTCACACAGGAACCATTGAGATGGAGCCACTTTCTCCAATATAAGCTTATGGAGTCTTAGAATGGGGCTCCAAAGACTTACATTGAGAAAGCGATTTTCGGTCCACAAATAAACAGCATGTGATCTGGAGACTGAGAATTAAAGTCATGTGACCTAGAAAAGCATCGACGTGGCACAGAAATCGCGAACGACTGGGGTCAATAAGTATATTACTGCAACTTTATTATTATTATTATTATTTATTTATAGAGCACCATTGATTCCATGGTGCTGTACATGAGAAGGGGGTTACATACAAAATACATATACAAGTTACAGTAGACAGACTAGTACAGAGGGAAGAGGGCCCTACCCTTGCGGGCTTACATTCTATAGGATTATGGGGAGGAGACAATAGGTGGGGTGTAGGTCAGGCGGCAGCTCCGCACAGTGGTCGGGCGGCAGCTCCGCACGGTGGTCGGGCGGCAGCTAGTTCATTGTAGATTGTAGGCATTTCTGAACAGGTGCGTTTTCAGGTTCCGTTTGAAGTTTGCAAGGGTAGGGGATAGTCTGACATGTTGAGGCAGCGAGTTCCAGGAGACTGGGGATGCTCGGGAGAAGTCTTGGAGTCGGTTGCGTGAGGAGCGAATGAGAGAGGAGGAGAGAAGGAGATCTTGGGAGGACCGGAGGTGACGTGTTGGAGTGTAGTGGGAGAGTAGTTCGGAGATGTACGGAGGGGAAAGATTATGCACAGCTTTGTAGGTCAGTGTTAGTAGTTTGAATTGGATACGGTGGAAGATTGGAAGCCAGTGGAGGGACATGCAGAGGGGAGAAGCGGGGTGGTATTGAGGAGAGAGGTGGATCAGTCGGGCAGCAGAGTTAAGGATGGACTGGAGAGGGGCGAGCGTGTTGGCAGGGAGGCCACAGAGGAGGATGTTACAGTAGTCGAGGCGGGAGATTATGAGGGCATGCACTAGCATTTTAGTAGATTGCAAATTGAGGAAAGGGCGGATTCTGGAAATATTTTTGAGTTGAAGACGGCAGGAGGTGGTGAGGGATTGGATGTGTGGTATGAAGGATAAGGCAGAGTCAAAGGTCACTCCGAGGCAGCGAACTTTGGGTACTGGCGAGAGCATGGTGTTATTTATTGTAATAGATAGATCAGGTGGAGAGTGTAGGTGAGACGGAGGAAAGATGATTAGTTCAGATTTGGCCACATTGAGCTTTAGGAAGCGAGAGGAGAAGAAGGAGGATATAGCAGATAGACATTTCGGGATTTTGGACAGCAGAGATGTGGCATCTGGGCCAGAGAGGTAGATCTGGGTGTCGTCGGCATATAGGTGGTATTGGAAGCCATGGGAGTTTATGAGTTGTCCCAGGCCAAATGTGTAGATAGAGAAAAGTAAGGGTCCTAGGACAGAGCCTTGAGGGACGCCAACAGAGAGATGGCGGGATGAAGAGGTTGTGTGAGAGTGGGAGACACTGAAAGTGCGATTTGAGAGGTATGAAGAGATCCAAGAGAGGGCAAGATCTCTGACACCAAGGGAAGAGAGGGTCTGTAATAGGAGGGAGTGATCAACGGTATCGAAGGCTGAGGACAGGTCTAGAAGTAGGAGTATAGAGAAGTGCTTGTTCGCTTTGGCAGTAAGCAAGTCATTTGTGATTTTAGTCAGGGCAGTTTCGGTAGAGTGATGTGGACGGAAGCCGGACTGTAGGTTGTCAAAGAGAGCTTTAGAGGAGAGGTGGGAGGAAAGTTCAGCATGGACATGCTGTTCCAAGAGTTTTGAGGCGAATGGGAGTAGTGATATGGGGCGATAGCTGGTAGTAGAGGTTGGATCGAGGGAAGGTTTCTTTAGGATAGGTGTGACTGTTGCATGTTTAAAGGCAGAGGGGAAGGTTCCAGTCGTTAAAGATAGGTTGAAGAGATGGGTTAAGGCTGGAATAAGGATGGTGGTGAGGTTGGGAAGGAGGTGGGATGGCATGGGGTCAAGTGCGCAGGTGGTGAGGTGCGCTTTTGAGAGAAGACGTGCAAGCTCTCCTTCGGTGATGGTGGGGAGGAAGTTTATGGGAGAGGGGCAGTGGTCAGTTACATGAAGGGGTTGTGGTGGCTGAGCAGAGAAGACTTGCCTTATTAGGTCGATTTTTTCTTGGAAATAGGTGGCAAAGTCTTCTGCAGAAATGAGGGAGGTTGGAAGGGGCAGTGGTGGGCGAAGGAGGGAGTTGAAAGTGTTGAATAACTGTTTGGGGTTGTGTGTTAGAGAGGATATGAGGTTTCTGAAGTAGTCGTGTTTAGCGGAGGTGAGGACTGAACGAAATGTGTGAATTGCATTTTTGAATGTGGTGAAGTCTTCCTGGGAGTGCGTTTTCTTCCACCGCCGCTCTGCAGCCCTAGACCTTTGCCGAAGTTTTTTAGTGAGGCTGTTGTGCCAGGGCTGTCTATTGATTCGTCTCACTCTGCCACGCACAAGGGGAGCGACTGAATCAATAGCTGATGTGAGGGTGGTGTTGTAGAAAGTGGTGGCACTGTCTGTGTCGTGGAGGGACGATATGGAGGACAGTGGGAGGATAGAGTCGGCGAGGGTGTGCATGTTGAGGTGTGCAAGGTTTCTGCGGGGATGTGCTAGGTGCTGGACAGGGGGGGTAGGTGAGGAGGACAGGGCTGAAAAGGTCAGAAGATGGTGGTCAGATAGGGGGAGGGGGGAAGTTGTGAGGTCAGAAAGGGGACAGAGGCGGGTGAAGATAAGGTCTAGTGTGTGTCCAACTTCACTATATTACATAAAATTGTGTGTTTCAGACTGCTTTTAGCCACCGAGCTTATTGCTTATTATTTATATATTGTATAATAACATAGATTTCAGTAATCTACTCCTTAGGCTGCTTTCACACCTCCGGTTTTAGCAGAGCCGGCCAGTCCGGCTCTAAAACCTATGCAACGGATGCGGCAAGAAAACCGCATCCTTTGCATACGTTTTTTACATGCGGCCCGTCCGTTTTTTGCTGCTTGCGGCAGGCAACTGAGCATGCGCAGTGGAAAAAACGCATGCGGCAGCCGGATGCGTTTTTTGCCACATTGCGCCGCATCAAGCGTCCCATAGGCATGCATTGGAAAAAGTGCCGCATCGGCCAGATGCGGCGCGATGCGTTTTTTTTTGCCGGACAAAAAAACGTGCCAGGCAACGTTCCTTCCGGCTGCCGCATGGTCTAAATATGCCGCATGCGGCAAAAACCGTACCGAATGCAAGGCCATACGGCACAATCCAGCACTAATGAAAGTCTATGCGGAAAAAACGCAACCGGCGGCACAAAAAAAATGGTTGCGTTTTTTCTGCAAAGAGCCGGATTGTGCCGCACAGCTAAAACCGGATGTGTGAAAGCAGCCTTAGTGGTGGCTGCAGGTAGTCTATGGTTATGCAGAGAATGTGAGAAATACTGAGCCTTAACTACTGGAACAAAAAATGTTATCCAAGAAGCAACATTCCCATATTGTTTATTAATTTTATTTTATTTATAATGGGCTTCAACTACCAGGTGTACAGTTAGATGGTAAAAGCGTGTCTGCCTGCAGGCTCCACTAGAGGGAGCATTATTAGGGAGGTTTATTCACTTCCCATTTAAATTGATTGGATATCTGTATGCAATTAAGCATTAAAGGGAATCTGTCAGCAGGTTCTTGCTACCTTATCTGAGAGCAGCATGATGTAGGCAAAGAGACCTTGAATCCAACGATATGTCACTTAATTTAATGGATGCAGCAATGGTAACACAGTCAGAGTTTTTAGATTTAGCAATGCAGCCGAGCTCAGAAATCTAATATCACGCACACCAGGATCTCTATGTACAATGCCTATGGACAGTGAGCTGCTAATTACAGCTGGTGGCATGTCAGACTACCAGGCATGAGGCAATGTAGCTGATGTAGTCCAATGATAATCTGGTGCTAAAACAATCATTGCAAGTAAACAACAGCCCTGAGCTTGATAAGAGAGGCATCTCTGAAATCTGTATTTTTCCCCCAAAGCATGCTGTATTCACATTACATAGCAAAAACCTGCTGACAGATTCTTTTTAATGGGGATTACCTATACACAGCAATTTTGATAAATACAAGTGGATAAATGTATGATCACTGGGAATCTACCTCTGATGAGTACAAGGGTAACTGTTACCTGATTAAATATATCAGTGGTCACCCATGTGTTCTCCCTTATATTGTGAGCTCCTGAAACCGTATTATCTTTACTATAACGTTACAGAACACTGCTTTATTTACATGTATACAAAACCCACCTACTATATTTTTGTATACTTTATTAAATTTTAAGGGGTTTACAATAACAGGGGAGGGGGTAATTGAAGTATTTAAAATGCATTGTTAAAAATGTTGTTGAAAGAACAAAGAAGGGGAAGAGGAAGGGAAGAAAGGGTAGGCTAAAAGTGGATGGGGGAAGGGGTATTGGAGGGGAGGTTGGAATGGAAGGGGTTAGGGAATACAAAGGGTGAGTAGAAAGGGAAGGAGGAAGATATTGAAGCAATTTGTTAAGTTTCAAAGTCAAGCAAGATTATAAACTCATATTAATTTAGCGCATCAAATAAACACATTCGGAAATAACATATTACATTTATATTATTTAGAGAATGTCAAGGAACTAAGTCAAAACAAGGTTTGGCATGTAATTCGAGGACCAAAGAGACCATCTTATTTTATATCTTTGATAGTTTTTTTCTTTTAACGCATTATACTCATATAAATTATGAGCTGAAGCCCTGTCCGTAACTTCTGAAATAGATGGTACCTACTATATTTTTGATTAATAATTCTTTTATTCTCCAGCAAAAAAAAGCCTTCAGAATTCCTAGAGTTTATGGTAAATTCCTGTGATGTAGTTATGTAGTTATTCTCTCCTTCCTTCCTTCCTTGTGTGCGGTGTTTTTACAGTAAAACATTGCCCATGGATGACAGCACACCTATGAAATCGCCTGCGTCTGCTCTTCATCCACTGTCGCTCAGCAGGCCTGCTCTATAGCTCGCACTGACACTGCATCCACATTGCTGCGCTGAAGTAGTCAGGTTACCAACTGCTGCCAAAAATCACCCAGAAGGCCTCTCTCCCAGCATTGATCAGCCGGCATTGACGTCAGGCTGTCAGGAAGCACAATGCTCATGGCTCACTCATTGTCACTGCTTAAATGACTTATATCCTGTTGTGAAAAAGTGTGAAATCATTTGCCTACATGTGTCAATCATGAAAGTCGATGCAGGCAGTGGAGGTTATCATCCAAGATGTCATTGTATCACCGGCTGCAGGGTGTGAGCAGCGTGTTGCTACATGTTCATATACTTCCGCAAGTTCGGGGTTTTAGATAATAGAGTTTGGAAACAGCTGAAGGCCTTTTTTTTTTTTACGTCACTTGAAATAAAATAGAAAAATGACTTTTCAGTATTATCAGCATCATTATCCTAAATACTAAGGACTGTTCAGTTTTAACTAATGCTTTAGGAGGAGGAGCGCTTACCAAGACAATTCATAGCTAAGGCTGGTTTCACACTACGTTTATTTAACATCCGTCCATAACGTTTTTTTAGCGGAAAAACGGATCCAGTGCAAATGCGTTTTCACTTCAATGCATTTGCAATGGACTCGCGACTTGCAGTTTTTTAACATCTTTCAAAAACGCTACTTGTAGCGTTTTTGAGCTGCGTCCAAATACTGCATGTCACCGGATCCTGACTAAACAGCACGCAAACGCAGGTGAACGCTGGCGTGCTGATAGACAGGATCCTGCTTGCTCTACTGAGCATGCACAGAACCAGTCTCGCGTGATCTGTCTCTCTCTCCTCCTCCCTCCCTCACCCTCTCTATCTCTGTCTTTCCCCCTTCCTCTCCTCCCTCTCTCTCCCACCTGAGAGCTGCGGACACTCGTAACCAAGGTAAACATCGGGTAACCACTTCTCTTAGTTACCCGATGTTTACGTTGGTTACGTGTGCAGACAGCCCTGCTCCTAGCAGCTGCAGACACTCGTAACCAAGATAAATATCGGGTATCCAAGCCCGATGTTTACCTTGGTTACCAGCGTCTGCAGCTGTCAGAAGCCGGCTCCCAGTCTAGTTCCCCTCACTCCCGATCACATGACTCCAATGCCCGCCCCTAAACATCCAGTGACAGGATCCTGCAAAATAACAGATGCGTTTGCATGCGTTTTTTGCTGTAAAAGCAGGATCCGCTTTTGCAGCAAAAAAACGTTCCTGACGCATGTTAAATAAACGTAGTGTGAAACCAGCCTAAGCAGTTTTGACTACACTTCTGTTCACTCATCTCCCACTTGTTATAATATATAAGCAATCCCCATCTGTTCTGATAATGAATATATTTGACTGCTAAGTAGTAATGGGCGAACTGACAGATATCCGAGATCGGCAGGACTAACCAGACTTTAAAAAAAAAATTGGGTCAAGCCCGGAATTGATACCTGGCCAGACACTGGTTCCCAGATAAGTCTATGGGGACCAGAATCCAGCGATTAAAAGTGGTGGTAGAAGGGATAGGGGGATTGGAGCAAGTGCGCTATATTTACCAAGTCTCCGTCGCGGCTGTAACTGCTTCCAGGCCACTCATTCTTCTTCTGGGGAGGCTACAATCACAGGTGGAGAACCACGGGAACCTACAGCTGTGTTTATTTACTTTCATCTAATGGATGCGGCAATCCTGGGTGGCTACGAGCTGCTATTTTTAGGCTGGGAGGCCCAATAAGCATGGGTCTCCCCAGCCTGAGAACACCAGCTCCCAGCTGTCAGGCTTTATCATGGCTGGGTATCAAAATTGGGGGGGGGCTGCACACCGTTTTTTAAAAATTATTTATTTAAATAATTTAAAAAAACAGTATGCGGTTCCTATTATTTTGATAGAAAGATAAGCCCACGGCTAGGGGCTGCAGGCTGTAGCCTTATGCGTTATTTGTAATGGGTATCATAATATGGGAGAACCCTAAGCCAATTTTTTTATTTATTTTTATACAACGATAGTGACACGCAGACAGCGTGTGATTGCAAGCAGTCAGACGCTGCCACACAAGCTGGGGGCGAGTTTGACTGCAACCAATCACACATTGCAGGGCTGCCGGTGTGCGGGGGAAGCAGTGAATATAGATGAGCAATAATGAGTGGCCCCGGAAGAAAAGAGTGAGCGGCCGGGAGCAGTTACAGCCACCCCTCAGACTCAGTAAGTATAGTGAGCTTGCTTTATTTCACAAGTTGCTGGATTCCGATCATTAGCTGGAGTTCCCTGAGAACTCTGGGCCCGGGACCAGCAACCGGATACTTTTGAAACCGCACAAATCTGGACTTTTACAGTCCAGGTCCACCCAGCACTAGTTCCAAGTAGAGACATGGTCTTTGGCATGCAAAGTGTGCTGCCGCAAATATTTTCCCATAGCCGCACCCATGTTCCAGGCGACTGCCCCATGTTTCTTCCAAGCAGACCAGGACAATTCATAGTTTTGACCACACTTCTGTGCACTTAGTTCCAATTTGTTACAACATATCTAAGAAATCCCCATCTGTTCTGATAATGATTATATTCGACTGCAAAGGGGTAAATCCCTGAACTTCTTGCCAGCCTTTTAATCACTGACTTTATTGGACATCATAAATTGGTTAAGAGTGGTCCATATGCAAAACATTCTTTGTGTGTCTGCTCCACTTTTGCTGAAACTTTAAAGCATTGGTCTCCAGTCTGTGGTTGTACAAGTCCTGCAACGTTATAAGGCTATGTGCACACGCTACGTTTTTGGACGCTAAAAACTCATAGAAACGCACCCACGGCAAACAAAACCACACCGGTAAAAACGCATGCGTTTTTACCTCATTTTAATGCGTTTTTGGCTGCATTTTGCTGCGTTTTTGATCTCTGCGTTTTTCTGCATTTTCCAATGCATTGCATGGAGGGAAAACGCAGAAAAACACAGGAAAGAATTGACATGTCCATTTTTTATTTTTTTTTTAAGCTCAAAAACGCAGCTTAAAAAAAAAGTTGTGTGCGGACAGCAAAAACGAAAACTCATAGACTTTGCTTGGGAAGCAAAGTCATGCAGTTTTGGGCCCAAAAACGCAACGGAAAAACGTGCAAAAACGCACAGTGCGCACATAGCTTAATAACTGTCCTCCTGGCATGCCTTGACGGTCTTGTGCTCCAGAAGAGGGAATTTAGGAGATTACTGCATACTCTTTACTTAGCACTCATAACACACCGTGTGCCCTGAGCTCCCTCTAGTGGTGGCTGCAGTTAGGCAGAATTTTAAAATTGTAGGCTATTTGGAGCGCTGTATTAAAAAACCCAAAATGTAAAGCTCATATAAAGGCTTATTAGAAAATGAATTATCACACCCACTGGGCAAGTTGTCTGCTGAGAGTTCTAGTTTTAAAACTTCTCCAAAGCTACAGATCACTGGAGAATACTGCTATAAACCATCTGTGTTGATAGACGTCCGTCCATAATGTCCTAATTGTTCACAGAATTTTATCAATGCAAATGATCACAGTCCGTTATTTTATCTTACTCTAGAAATTCTAAGAAAATAGGAAGTGTTGTCTGAAAAAAAATATATGGATCATGTTATAAAGTTCTGAAACGAAGTTTTCTAGGGAATGTTGTATGTTTTTGAAGTTACTGAGATAAACACGTAGCCTATGGCAATGGTCTCCAGATGTTGTAAAACTGCATCTCCCAGTATGCTGTTTTTGCTGTTACAGCTGTAGACTGGGAAACTTAGTTATTGTCATTTTAACAATTCTCAGAAATTAATTGTACTAGTGAATATAAAAGAAACTTTGTAATATATCTTATGAGAAATCTGCTTATTTCTACACGTATGAGCCACTTCTCCTGCTCATGAATCTTGAACTTATTATTTACTCTGAAAAAAATAGGTGGACCTGTGGAAGCGTGATTATACGCGAAACGGCTGTCGTCCTGGTAGGACCTGCACCCGGTCTTCACCCTGCATTTTATATGCACCTATTTGTAAAATAAAGAAGACGTTTTTTACCGGCTCTGAGCTGGATTGTGCGGTTGTTTCATTTTCCTAAGGGGTACTTTGCACACTACGACATCGCAGCTGCGATGTCGGTGGGGTCAAATCGAAAGAGACACACATCCGGCGTCGCTGTCGACATCGTAGTGTGTAAATCGTTTTTGATACGATTAACGAGCGCAAAATCGTTGAAATCGTATCATCAATGTAGCGTCGGTCATTTCCATAATTTCGGAAGGACCGCTGTTACGATGTTGTTCCTCGTTCCTGCGGCAGCACACATCGCTGTGTGTGAAGCCACAGGAGCAAGGAACATCTCCTTACCTGTGTCCCGTCTGCAATGAGGAAGGAAGGAGGTGGGCGGGATGTTTACGTCCCGCTCATCTCCACCCCTCTGCTTCTATTGGCCGCCTGCCGTGTGACGTCGCTGTGATGCCGCACGACCCGCCCCCTTAGGAAGGAGGTGGGTCGCCGGCCAGAGCGACGTTGCAGGGCAGGTAAGTGCATGTGAAGCTGCTGTATCGATAATGTTTGCTACGGCAGCAATCACAAGATATCGCAGCTGCGACGGGGGCGGGGACTATCCCACTCGGCATCGCTACCATCGGCTTGCGATGTCCTAGTGTGCAAAGTACCCCTAAGGCTGGTTTCACACTACGTTTATTTAACATGCGTCAGGAACGTTTTTTTGCTGCAAAAGCGGATCCTGCTTTTACAGCAAAAAACGCATGCATACGCATCTGTTATTTTGCAGGATCCTGTCACTGGATGTTTAGGGGCGGGCATTGGAGTCATGTGATCGGGAGTGAGGGGAACTAGACTGGGAGCCGGCTTCTGACAGCTGCAGACGCTGGTAACCAAGGTAAACATCGGGCTTGGATACCCGATATTTATCTTGGTTACGAGTGTCTGCAGCTGCTAGGAGCAGGGCTGTCTGCACACGTAACCAACGTAAACATCGGGTAACTAAGAGAAGTGGTTACCCGATATTTACCTTGGTTACGAGTGTCCGCAGCTCTCAGGTGGGAGAGAGAGGGAGGGGAGGCAGGGGGAAAGACAGAGATAGAGAGAGAGGGTGAGGGAGGGAGGAGGAGAGAGGGACTGATCACGCAAGCCTGGTTCTGTGCATGCTCAGTAGAGCAAGCAGGATCCGGTCTATCAGCACGCCAGCGTTCACCTGCGTTTGCGTGCTGTTTAGTCAGGATCCGGTGACATGCAGTATTTGGACGCAGCTCAAAAACGCTACAAGTAGCGTTTTTGAAAGATGTTAAAAAACTGCAAGTCGCTGGATCCTCACTATAACGCACGCAAACGCAGGTGAACGCATGTTAACGCAAGTCCATTGCAAATGCATTGAAGTGAAAACGCATTTGCACTGGATCCGTTTTTCCGCTAAAAAAACGTTATGGACGGATGTTAAATAAACGTAGTGTGAAACCAGCCTAACATTGGCTATTTGGTCATGAAAAAAACTTACCAAAAAAGCTCTGTGTGAACAAAGCCTTAGAAATACTTTTTCACTTTAATACCCCCATTTATGTTGCCACAGTGAACCTTGATGTTACTTTTTTTGCTTCGAGGTCAAATAACGGAAATAAAAACAGCGGGGCCTGTGGCCCTAGGTTCTAAGGTAAGTCTTCACAACACAACTATATTTTACAGCGACCTTCCTGAGAGCTGCACTTGTTGTTGTCTTCTTCGTAGGACTTCATAGATTCAGAAACACATTCATTTATCTACAAGTGTAGACTAAAAACAGAGGAGACAGATAACGCTTTATCTTCTACATGGCTGTAAAGAACACACAGCCGGCTGTCATCTAACCACTGGACTGTGTGAAGTTAGGAAATACAGGGTGCTCACAACCCCACTATTTATCTGCAGTTTACAAAAGGGAAGGTTCTACCTAGGCAGATAATGTATGTTTTGTTTGTTTTTAATAATTAAAACTAGATATTAATGTCTTTATCTATTTATATTTGATTTTGATTTTTATTTAATTTTCTGTACATGAATATGGTGGGTAACAGCATTCAGAGATTTGTTTTACAGCAGATGGACAACAGAAATCTGTAGCCTGGGGATGTTTATTGACTGTTATACTACAGTGTTGTCGGCATGCTGTGTGACCAAAGCAGAGGTCACTGTAGGAAGGGGGAGCTGGTGAGCTGTAACCATCACTTACTGTCATGGGTGGATACTCGGCTGCCTACAGCTTTGTTTCATTGTAATTGTGCATGGGATGATAATGACTTGACTGCTTATAGGACTCAGCCAGCTTCAACAAAAATATGTGTAGTTACAGTTAGGTCCAGAAATATATGGACAGTGACACAATTTTCGCGAGTTGGGCTCTGCATGCCACCACATTGGATTTGAAATGAAACCTCTACAACAGAATTCAAGTGCAGATTGTAACGTTTAATTTGAAGGTTTGATCAAAAATATCTGATAGAAATTGTAGGAATTGTACACATTTATTTACAAACACTCCACATTTTAGGAGGTCAAAAGTAATTGGACAAATAAACCAAACCCAAAAAAAATGTTTTTATTTTCAATATTTTGTTGTGAATCCTTTGGAGGCAATCACTGCCTTAAGTCTGGAACCCATGGACATCACCAAACGCTGGGTTTCCTCCTTCTTAATGCTTTGCCAGGCCTTTACAGCCGCAGCCTTCAGGTCTTGCTTGTTTGTGGGTCTTTCCGTCTTAAGTCTGGATTTGAGCAAGTGAAATGCATGCTCAATTGGGTTAAGATCTGGTGATTGACTTGGCCATTGCAGAATGTTCCACTTTTTTGTACTCATGAACTCCTGGGTAGCTTTGGCTGTATGCTTGGGGTCATTGTCCATCTGTACTATGAAGCGAAGTCCGATCAACTTTGCGGCATTTGGCTGAATCTGGGCTGAAAGTATATCCCGGTACACTTCAGAATTCATCCGGCTACTCTTGTCTGCTGTTATGTCATCAATAAACACAAGTGACCCAGTGCCATTGAAAGCCATGCATGCCCATGCCATCACGTTGCCTCCACCATGTTTTACAGAGGATGTGGTGTGCCTTGGATCATGTGCCGTTCCCTTTCTTCTCCAAACTTTTTTCTTCCCATCATTCTGGTACAGGTTGATCTTTGTCTCATCTGTCCATAGAATACTTTTCCAGAACTGAGCTGGCTTCATGAGGTGTTTTTCAGTAAATTTAACTCTGGCCTGTCTATTTTTGGAATTGATGAATGGTTTGCATCTAGATGTGAACCCTTTGTATTTACTTTCATGGAGTCTTCTCTTTACTGTTGACTTAGAGACAGATACACCTACTTCACTGAGAGTGTTCTGGACTTCAGTTGATGTTGTGAACGGGTTCTTCTTCACCAAAGAAAGTATGCGGCGATCATCCACCACTGTTGTCATCCGTGGACGCCCAGGCCTTTTTGAGTTCCCAAGCTCACCAGTCAATTCCTTTTTTCTCAGAATGTACCCGACTGTTGATTTTGCTACTCCAAGCATGTCTGCTATCTCTCTGATGGATTTTTTCTTTTTTTTCAGCCTCAGGATGTTCTGCTTCACCTCAATTGAGAGTTCCTTAGACCGCATGTTGTCTGGTCACAGCAACAGCTTCCAAATGCAAAACCACACACCTGTAATCAACCCCAGACCTTTTAACTACTTCATTAATTACAGGTTAACGAGGGAGATGCCTTCAGAGTTAATTGCAGCCCTTAGAGTCCCTTGTCCAATTACTTTTGGTCCCTTGAAAAAGAGGAGGCTATGCATTACAGAGCTATGATTCCTAAACCCTTTCTCCGATTTGGATGTGAAAACTCTCATATTGCAGCTGGGAGTGTGCACTTTCAGCCCATATTATATATATAATTGTATTTCTGAACATGTTTTTGTAAACAGCTAAAATAACAAAACTTGTGTCACGGTCCAAATATTTCTGGCCCTGACTGTAAATGACTCTCGCCCTTACAAGAGCAGTCCATAGCTTTCCCTCAGGCCTGTGTGCCATGTTACACCCTGTTAGCTTCCCAACGTGTTTCATCCATCAGGATTCGTAGATAACAGGATGGCTGAGAGAAAACCGGGTTAAATGCTGCGCTAGAAAACCACAATTCCGATGGATAAAGTAAAATCCTTTCCTTTATTGGCACAAGTCAACGCGTTTCGAAGGCATACCGCCTTCTTCATCAGGACAAGACAGTACAAGAAAAGAACAGCATCAAGTTGCTGTTCTTTTCTTGTACTGTCTTGTCCTGATGAAGAAGGCGGTATGCCTTCGAAACGCGTTGACTTGTGCCAATAAAGGAAAGGATTTTACTTTATCCATCGGAATTGTGGTTTTCTAGCGCAGCATTTAACCCGGTTTTCTCTCAGCCATCCTGTTATCTACTATTTCTGCATCGGGGCTGCTGCTGACCACTGCTGCATAATCTGCCTATATGCTTGCATAGGAGTTGTGCCTGTCACAACTGAAACAGGTGAGTGCCTGTCTTTACATGTGTATTCCCTCATCCACCAGATAAGACCCTATTTCTGCGCTTGTTTCTTCCACAGTTTATTCTCCTGATCCATCAGGATTCATCAGGGGAATTGCTAAGTGGTTTAAGGGAAAATCATGGCTTTCTCTATCCAGGGACCCAGGTAACTAAGTACTACCTAGAGTCTAGGTAGTAGGAAAAGATACTCTGGTCCCCAGATGGAAGAAGCCATGATTTTCTCTATAGCCCTATATATGGATGCCATCTGATACTACACATCTGACATCAACCCTGACTACCATTACCTCGATTGCCACCATACCAGGGCAATCAGGAAGAGCAGAGGCGAGGCGCCAGAATTGGCACATCTAATGTGATGCACAACTTCTGAGGTGGCCGATTACTTTTTTTTTAGGCTAGGAAGGGTCAAATAACCATGGACTTTCCCAACCTGATAATATCAGCCCGCAGCTGCCTGCTTTACCTTTGATGGTTATCATAAATAGGGATGACCCCATGTCATTGTTTTTTTAATTATTTATTAGGTTACACCCCGTTTAGTGCCACATGAAAGGCACTAAAGGGTGCAAATTTATAATATGTAGGGGAGTTGTCAAAGTATATATCGTCATGGTATCTATCTTTATATCTATCTTTCTATCTTCTATAGATTTATCTATATCTATATAACTTTTTTTATTGGTTGCCAGGAGGGTTCTGGCTGTGATCTGTGTGTAAAAATCGGATGGCACACTGATGTTCTGTGTGCTGACCGTTTTTTTCTCATACCCATAGACTTGCATTGGCGAGTCTCGTCCGATACACGCAGTCAAACGGAACATGCTACAATTTTTTACTCCCGCTGAATAGACCTGAGAAAAATCCGCATTGCACTCCTCTGTATTATATGCCAGTGTGAGCGAATCCTTACATCGTAGTGACATGACAAATATTTCTGTACTCGTAAATAGCAGAGAGGTCTTTGCATTTCCCCCTCTTCCTGAGTCAGGGCTGTACAATATTACAATGGAAACACAGGACTTATCATAAGTAAGGCCATGTGCGCACGTCTGCGTTGTGCATGCTTTTACGCTGCACATTGCACTGCCACGTAAAATCATGCGTCCTGCGTCCCCAGCACAATCTATGAAGATTGTGCAAATTCCATCAGCACGTTGCGTTTTAGAACGCAGCATTTTGCATGCTGAAATATTTTGCCAAAACGCTGCGTACTAAAAAGTAACATGTCACTTTCTTTTGTGCGTTCTGGATGCTTTTCCCACTCTATGTCTATATGTCTATGGCAGAGCAAGCATCCAGAACACATGAGTTCTGCAAGAATTCTGCATTCACTTTGCATTCAAAACGCAGCTTTTCGGCTGCGTTTTGAAACGCACATGCAGTGACTTAAACGTGTGCACATACCGTAACCCCCCCCCTTTTCTGAGGGCTTCTGTTGTTGAGGTATCTGTCAGTATCATAAATCCTGGGTAGCGGAAACTGGATGTAAGCGAGAGCCTTTCATTATGTTTATAAAACAGTAATAACGACTTCCTAGCGCTGCCCCTATTTGTCGGTATAATCCACGTTACTCATAAGCAGCTGTAAAACGGATCCCTTGTTATTCGTCTTAGAATGAAGAGAGATTTTCCACCTAAATACGGCTTGTAATTATAATTTGAATTTCCTAAAGAGTCAAACTGTGAGATCTCTGCACTGAATCTATAGTTATAAGGATTGTACAGTAAATGAGAATCTGTCTGCCAGTAATTCAGTAAACTGGAAGTTAGGGCTTCTGAACTTGACATAGGTGCAGGTACAGAGATGACAATTAGCCATTTTTCTGATTCCAGTCATAACTAGCAGAATTATGAATGCAGCTCTGGACAGTGTTAGGCTGTGTCCACGGTAGAATGTTGCTGCGGATTTTTCTGCATGAAAATCCGCGGCTTTCCTGCAAAATCCGCACCTTTTCAAAGGTGCGGATTTGCCGCGGATTTACTGCGGATTTACCGCGGAATTGCCGCGGATTTTGGTGCGGATTTTTTTTTTCCCAATTCTGAAGCCAAAATCCGGATCAAAATCCGCAACAATAATTGACATGTTGCAGATTTTTCCCGATCAAAATCCGCACCAAATCCGCCGCGGAAAAATCCGCAGCATGGGCACAGCATTTCCAAAAAGCCATAGAAATGGCTGGGAAGTGCCGCTGCTGCAGATTTTCGGGAAATCCGCGGCTTTTCCACGAGAAATCCGCGGCAAAATCCGCGCATTTTCCGCAGCGTGGGCACATAGCCTTACAGCTTTTTTTGTGCAGCTCTTTAGTACAAAAGTGATAGAATTTAACTCCTGATTAGTACAATGTAGTTAAGATGGCGCTCTACTTGGCTATCTTTGTCAATTCCATAGACTTTGAATGGAGCATCAGTGTCCATGCTTGATTTGCTCCACTAAAAAAGGGATACTTCTGACCCAATTCCTGTGAAACCACGACTGACAATGGGGTGTCTTATTTCTGCACTCCTGATTACCGCTTCAATCATTTCTCAGACCCCCGTGATCATCTATTATTTAAAGTGGATTTTACACAGACCAAAGACAGATGCTTAGGGAATGTTCACACAGGGCATTTTTGCAGCCTTTTTTTTTCCGTTAAAATTGCGGCTTTTTAGGCATACATGTAAATGGGTGAAAACCGCTGCAACAATTGATATGCTGTATTTTGGCAAAAATGCACCCAGGCTCCAAGTACGCATGGGAAAAAAAGCAGCACGTGTATAAGGATTCAGAATTATCATTGATATTGCTGATACAGTAAAATTATGCGTATTTTACACACCAAATACACTACATAAAATACCCAGCAAGAACACTGCATAAACGCCACATGTGAACATACCCATGGTGGCGTTTTCATATGATCCTATGTGCAGGAGTGCATCACTCCTCTGCCTCCCGAATTCCTGCTTGACAGTTGGGAAGATGCACTTCGAATGACTGATATTTCACACTCCTGACATGGCTGCAGGGAGAGGCAGCTTTCCCTTTGCAGCGCTGGAGGAGAGCAGCTGCCCGGATGCAGCGAATATCTGCACTCCCTGACTAGACCGGTTACCACTGATAGACAGCAGAGGTACTCAGTAAGCACACAAGCAGTAAACTATAATATTCAAAATCTCTCAGTTCTTGGAAAAGGGGAGGATTTTTAATAAGAGGTAAATTAGAGATTTGCTTGTTTTTACTTCTACATTGCATTTTACCCATTTAAAAACATGATACAACCCATTTAACCATTTAAGGGGAATGTGTCATCAGAAAAATTACCTATTGTTCAATGGCGTTTTCGGGGCCAGACATGAATTTCTGCAGTCATTCTAATTGACTGTGTCAGGAAAAGGGGGAGGAAGTGGAAGTTACACCCCCCTCTCCACCAGACAGAACACATGACTCGCTCTCTAGTGCCCCTCTTATAGTCAGGCCAATTATGGAATTGCCCGACAATAAGCAAGGAGGCCACTATTCTACTATGCCGATGATTGAAGGGTTCCCGGTGAGAGTAAGGTATATATTCCCCCAACTCCTGCGGGCGTAATATATCTAATCCTCCCCAGATCTCACTGGTTGCCCCCACGATGATCCTTGGCATAAACTAGCTGCCACCAATTGATTACGATAATTATTACGCCGAGCTCACAGACGTGGAATTCAGGATCGAGATAACAGAACAGCCCAAGATTAAATTATATATATTTAATCGCCTTAAGGGCACACTAGATACTACAATATATACAATATGGAATTTATAAAATATATATATATGTCAGAGTACATTTACAGGTAAGTTCTGGATCACAAGCAGATATCAGTTGTATCAATTACCTTATTCCCTAGCGGACACAGGGGGGGGGCGCTGTGTGGCTACACGGTTCCTGGATCTTCCCCCACGTGCACCACACGAGACCGCCCGAAGAAGAACATCCAAAAATGTCTGTACTGTGATTATCAAACTGGCTACAATCCATGTCCCCTCCCACCTGGTTACCTCGCTGGGCTGGTCTTCTACCTACCCAGGGAAAGTATGGATTTCCAATTTTTGTTCATAATTCTGCCCCTGAGCTTCTCACATGGAAGATATGACCCTGATTTTTGTTGTTGTGAATTGATCTCTGTTTTGATAGGAAATATGAGAGTCCTGCGGGCTTCCTGTGGCCAGTTATTAATTATAGAGGGCTACGCACATCATACAATTTTGCCGAAATGTGTGTTACGTGAGTCTGGCCCTCAGGAATATGAAAATGTGCCTATCTAATTTGTTTGGGTGACGCACTCCCCAATAATGAAACTTTTCTAAGGGCACCGAAAGGCTGTGGGATTCTGACTGAAGTTAGGTTATAAACCTGGAGCTCCCCTCCCACCTCCTGTGTAGGGCAATTCACTCCGCAGGGGGTGTACTGGATCAAGACCTAGCCTAATTGGATTTTGACACCTTGAGTTTTACATTTGCTGGGTCTCCAAGCAGCAGGAAGGGAGGGGGTGACATCACGGAGTAGCTGACTGACATGAATAACTGTTATAATTCTCATCATCATTTCAGCATAATCCTCACAGACTGCATCCTAATGTGCGCAATATTCCCACTGTCAGGATTCCACTCTATTTACCCGGAGGAGTGGTCGTCATGTGACAGTTCACATGTGATTTGCATACTTGCGGTCTCATTCTGATTAGCTACTTTTCCTGCTTATCTCTATATTCATTTGAGAGGAAAAGGAAGATACTGTACGGCACAACACCACAAGTGTTCAAATCGCATCGGACGGAAACATTCTGCTTGATGGAACTGTAAAGACCGCAGCTGATCCGAGCCGCTGATTGGCTGCAGTGCTCATGTGGTACAACCTCCGCCTGGAGATGCATTGACACTATTAGGCTATGTGCTCACTATAAAGTGCTATTTTCTTAAGAAAAAAACGGACCTTCTGAAAGAATCCCGCACCCTCGCTTTGCCGCGGATTTTCCGCAAGTTGGTCCCTGCGGTTTTTACCATTATCTATGGCAAAAACCACAGGTACCTGCGGAAAAGAAGTGACATGTGCATTAATTCCGCAGCGGAAAATCCGCGGGTATAAAAAAACACAGTGTGTGCACAGCATTTTTTAAAACCCATAGGATTTGCTGGGGAATGGTTGCAGCAATGTTAGACACATTTTCTGCAGCAATTCCACGGCAAATCTGCGGTAAATCTGCAGCGTGCGCACAGGGCCTTGGACGTTAGTCTACCTGCCGGAGGAGAGTTTATGCTTTTTTATTTTTATGGGGTGCTTTAAGGTTTATTCAGTAGAGGACAACCCCTTTACTTATATACATATTAGAATAACCCTTTCCAAACCTGCCAACTTCGGCAGGCTTGGTTGACATTCTAATGCATATTGGGGCTTCCCCACTCTTTCCAGAGATATATCATCGCATGAGAAGTCTGGCAGCAACTCTGTCATGTAGAAAACACAGGAGGACTCAGAGGAGCGAGCCCTTGTGTTTGGATGAGTCGGTAGAGATAGCTATTGGGAGACAGCTAACACCTCTATATGCAGGTGTATAGTCGATAACGCAGGATCCTATTTATAACAGGTGATGTCACACCCCGTACCCTACACAATCACCATTGCTGTTGCTGCTAATGTCCATGTGCCTGTTAAAAGAACATGAAGTAACGGTCTAATATTAAGTCTACTGGCTAGTGTGAAACTAGCATTTAAGAAAAAAAACCACACATTTAACCTACAAACTTTATTTAAACAATAGGCATCTTCTGATTACATATCCCTAATAAAGGCTTGAATTTAATTAAAAGAAAGCATTTTTTCCCATATGACTCTGGTACATGTTCTGTATCTAGTTTGGTAGATTAATACCATTCACTTGAATGAGGCTGAGCCCCGTTAACTATACCGAGAAATGATTGTTATAATTGATGTCAACATTGTTATTATCAGATCCTTTTTACAATCCACATTTTTATTACTTCTTCAGGAAACTCCATTCTCATAACCCTGTTATTCCCCTTCCTAAACTCTGTCTCAGCAGAGGCGGCTGTCTCTGCAGTTGTCTGCTCCTCATTATCCTAATATACACTACATGACAAATATAAATCTGCTCGGGGCGTCTGCAATTTTACCTCTCAAGGATACTGACCAGACGTATTTTAATGGAAACCAGTCTGGATCGCTTTGGAATTTCAGATTTCCCTCTACTAAAAGCTTAAGTGGAACTTATGTGAAACGCGTCACTCCTGCAGCTCCCAAAGTAACCATGTGTGAACATCACGCCCGATTCTAAGGGGTACTTTGCACACTACAACATCGCAGGTGCGATGTCGGTGGGGTCAAATCGAAAGTGACGCACATCCAGCGTCGCTGTCGACATCACAGTATGTGAATCCTTTTACATACGATAAACGAGCGCAAAAGCGTCGTTATCGTATGATCTGTGTAGGGTCCGACATTTCCATAATTTTGCAGCAGCGATTGTACGATGTTGTTCCTTGTTCCAGCAGGCAGCACACATCGCTGTGTGTGAAGCCGTAGGAGCGAGGAATATCACCTGCGTCCCGGCTGCAATGCGGAAGGAAGAAGGTGGGCGGGATGTTTACGTCCCGTTCATCTCCTCCCCTCCGCTCCTATTGGCCACCTGCCGTGTGATGTCGCTGTGACGCCGCACGACCCGCCCCCTTAGGAAGGAGGCAGTTCGCCGGCCAGAGCAACGTCGCAGGGCAGGTAAGTGCATGTGAAGCTGCCGTAGCGATAATGTTCGCTACGGCAGAAATCACAAGATATCGCTGCTGCGACGGGGGCGGGTACTATCGCACTCATAGCATCGCCTTGCGATATCGTAGTGTGCAAAGTACCCCTAAGAGCCGAGAATAAAGATAACTCTCACTGTTCTGTTTTTATCCTTTCAATGATTTTTGATATATCATTCCCTGCCTAGAATATCGAACTACAGTGGAACCTTGGTTTAAGAGTATCTTGGTTTGAGAGCTTTTTGCAAGACAAGCAAAGATTTTTACAAATTTGTAACTTAGTTTAAGGCTGGGCTCACACGAGCGTATGTCATCCGATGCGAGAGCATCGGATGCGATATGCTAATGTCCCCCGGCTCAGGCTCTGCTGCGAGCGTGAGCCGGGTGTCATGCGACTGTAACCCGATCTTGCGATCGGGTCACAGCTGTGAGGCTGAGTGCAGGCGCTGCAGAGGAGAGGGAGGGGTTAATTCTCCCATCTCCTCCACTGTCAGCCTGTGCGTAGATCGCACTGCACTGGGATAACATCCGAGTGCAGTCCGATGTATCTCTCGCACCCATTCACTTGAATGGGTGCGAGGGATACGGCTCTCGCAGACAATCGCAGCATGCTGCCGCTTTTCTCGCATCCAGAATCTGGATGCGAGAAAAGCTGACCAAAAGCTCGCCCTCATTGCCTAACATTGGTCAGAGTGCAATGCGAGAATTTCTCGCATTGCACTCCTCCGATTTTCACACTCGTGTGAGCGTACCCTAAGAGCAATGCTTTGCAAGAAGAGCAAATACTCCCCGTACACACTTCCGCTTGCGTCCTTTCACCACACTGACCCACTGTGGAGGTAACTTTCTATGCATATGTACTGTATACAGTATACCATTGTACAGTACAGTATATACTATACAGCATGTCAATTTGCATTTGTGGATACAGTATTGTACTTTCTTTCGGCTAACCAGTGCAGCACATTGCTTATACTGTACCTCTCACACACCAACAATTTATTCTAAGCTAAAGTACAGTTTAATTTGATTTATATATTTTTTTACTGTACAGTATTTTGCATTAGTGCACTGTAATAATTTTATATGAATACAGGACATTATTTTGTATTACTGTAATAAGTTTGTATAGTTACAGTAAATATTTTTGGGCTGTGGAACGAATTGTCTGCATTTCAATTATTTCCTATGAGAAAATTTGCTTTCATATAAGAGTAACTTGGTTTAAGAGCACACTCCCGGAACCAATTATGCTCGTAATCCAAGGTTCCACTGTACTTTTTAATTTTATTTTTTCCTCTACTTCCTGTGTGATGATGATTCGTTTCAGAATCCCAGTTCATGTTGGGATACCCAAACTAATCGTCATCAGGGGGCAGAAGCTGCGGTCACTGCCACAGCCTCTGCCCCTTCTCTGAAAGGAAGCGTCATCAGTGACACTCATCTTGGGGTCTGGGCCTTGCACGATGTGCACTGTGCTATGCCCACAAGGACAGTGCACTCTCTGTTGTCAGCTAAGATTAGTAGTAACAAGCCAGCAATAGAGCGGTATCAGAATACCAAATGTGCAGACCAGCGCTTCCCCCGCAAGTGATGTCGCTGGTCTCTGCACGCCAGGTATTCTGACACCACTCTGTTTAAAACTTGTTAATACTGATCTTAGCCAACAACAATGAGCGCACTATCATTGTGCACATAGCACAGTGCACAGCATGTAGGGACTAGTCCAGCCCCTGGGATGAGCATCTTTGGTAACACTTCGTATCAGGGAGGGGGCAGAGGTTGAGGCAGTGACCAAAGCTTCTGTCCCCTGATGATGCTTCATTTCAGGGAGGGGGCAGAGGTTCAGGCAGTGACCGCAGCTTCTCTTCCTGATAACGCTGCATTTCTCTAAGAGGGCAATGGCTGAGGCAGTGACTGCAGCCCCTGTCCCTTGATAACACTGTGTTTCAGGGAGGTGGCAGAGGCTGAGGCACTGACCACAGCTTCTGTCCCCTGATGACTCTTCGTTTCAGGGAAAGGGCACAGGCTGTGGTAGTGACCACAGCCTCTGTCTCCTGATAACGCTGTGTTTCAGGAAGGGGCTGTGGCAGTGACCGCAGCCTTTGTCCCCTGAAGATGCTTCGTTTGAGTATCCCAGCATGCACTGAGATTCTGAAATGATGCGTCATCAAAAAGGATGTTCGGGAAAAAAAAAATAGAAAAACAGTTAGATAGTGTAGACAGGGAAGTGTAGAGAATTTTTAACGCAAGTATATTAGAAAATAATTTCGACTATGGCACTCAATCGATAGTGATTTAGAATTAAAATTACTTTGGCCTTCAGACTAGAGATGAGCGAACCTTTGAAGGTTCGGTTGGCAGGACACAGTCCAACCTAGATAAGGTTTGGTTTGTGACCCTAACTTGATCCAAACCTCAATAGAAGTCAGTAATTGAGCAGTTCATGTCTTTGCCCACATGCACCCAGCTATAAGCAGAACACTGCCGGGGGAGGTTGGGCGGGGTTTTCACAATTTTTTGTTTTGTGTGTGCACACTACATCTGATCACACTGATTTGACCCCCAGCATGACCCGTTCAAACACTGCACGTGGCTTGTACAGGGCTGAGCATCAATCATAGCCAAGCACAGCGCTGCTCACTTGAGTGGTTTTCACTCATAACTCACTCGAACTTCGAATCCGAACTTTGTTGTTGTTTTTTTTTAAAGTTGGTTTCCGAACCCGAACCTCAGGTTCGCTCTTCTCTACTTCAGACCACCCCTTTAAAGTTGACTTCATTTTGTTTTTGCAGGGCATTACTAAGGCCCTGTGTCCACGCTGCGTATTTTGACACAGATTTTCAGAAATCTGCAGCACAATCTGCATGTCCATTGTGAAGCCAGCAAATTCTATGACAATTCAGAAGTGCTGTGTGCATGTTGAGTATTTTTCCCTTGCGTATTTGGTGCAGATTTCTATTTTTCTTCACCAAATCTGCACCAAATATGCAAGGGAAAAATAAGCAACATGGGCACAGCACTTCTGAATTCTCATAGACTTTGCTGGCTTCACAATGGACATACAGATTTGCTGCAGATTTCTGAAAATACGCATCAAAACTACACAGCATGGGCACTGGGCCTAAACTTCTGGACAGGCATATTATCCCGAAGAACAAGAATCCTTTTGAAAGTTTTTGCTGAGCTTCCAATGTTTAATTAACTGTTCATTGTTCTTATTGACAATTTTAAAGTGAATCTGTCAAGTGCAATATGCACCCAGTACCATGAGCAGTTCTGGGTGCATATTGCTAATCCCTGTCTAACCGTCCCTGTATCTAGTAGCATAGATAAAGAGATCTTTAGAAAAAGTATTTATAAAGATCCTTTATAATATGCTAATGAGGCCAGGGACTAGTTGCAAGGGCGTTACTTCCCTTGGCTAGTTGGCCCCCTTAACATATAAGCACGCCTCTGTGGGCATGTTAACATGCTAATGAATGCGCAGCGTCAGAGGCATGGTCGCTCTCACCTTTGCTGCCACCGCTGGTTTTCAGCTCAATGCACACGATCAGAATGTCCCCAAACTTCCGATCATGCGCACTATGCAAATCAAAAAAGTCCTTGGAGCCTCTGTTAGGAGTCTCAACACAGAAATTAGCCAGATATTCCTCCGGGAAGGACCTAGCCAAGGAGTGTCTCTTTTTAGGAAACCACCATAACCACCATATGAAGTGGCCCTTTTAGTCAATATCCAACTCTTTGACAAGTTTAAAGATATGACAAGGGAAATACCAAGGCCAGGTATCCATCCACAGACAGCTGTTTCGGGGTATTGCCCCTCATCAGTGTGGAGTAGGATTCTGGCCAGGTGGGAGCAATGCTTAGTCCAACAAGACAAAACAATCACTGATCTCGGGGAGACCAGCCAGAGAAAACACTGCCGGCAGCCAACGAGGGCGCTCAATACAGTGAAATCCTAGGTGCATTACCCGCTGGGAAATATGCAATCAAAAAAGTCCGTGGAGCCTCTGTTAGGAGTCTCAACAAAGAAATTAGCCAGATATCCCTCCGGGAAGGACCTAGCCAAGGAGTGGCTCTTTTTGGGAAACCACCATAACCACCATATGAAGTGGCCCTTTTAGTCAATGTCCAACTCTTTGACAAGTTTAAAGATATGACAAGGGAAATACCAAGGCCAGGTATCCATCCACAGACAGCTGTTTCGGGGTATTGCCCCTCATCAGTGTGGAGTAGGATTCTGGCCAGGTGGGAGCAATGCCTAGTAGACCAACAAGACAAAACAATCACTGGTCTCGGGGAGACCAGCCAGAGAAAACACTGCCAGCAGCCAACGAGGGCGCTCAATGCAGTGAAATCCTAGGTGCATTGCCCCCTTGGAAATATGCAAATCAAAAAAGTCCGTGGATCATGCACACTACACCAGTTTGAAACCAGGACCCAAGATGCGTAAACCCGACTGCATAGTATGCATGACTGGAAGTCCAGGACTTCTGATCATGCGCACTGAGCCGAAATCCAGCGTCGGGCACGGTGGAAGCAGAGAGCGGTGAGATCGACCATGCCTCTGACGCTGCTCATTTATTAGCATGTTAGCACGCCCACAGGGGCGTGCTTTTATGTTAAGGGGGCCGACTAGCCAAGGGAAGTAACGCCCTTACAACTAGTCCCTGGCTTCATTAGCATATTATAAAGGATCTTTAGAAATACTTTTTCTAAAGATCCCTTTATCTATGCTACTAGATACAGGGACAGTTAGGCAGGGATTGGCAATATGCACCCAGAACTGCTCATTGTTCTGGATGCATATATTGCACCTGAGAGGTTCCCTTTAAAAATGACATGACCTTTTCTGCTAAAAGTTAACACGTGTACTTGACAAAGTTAATACTTGTTTCCAAAGCAAGGGATTAGTGTTTCACTGCTAGAAATCTTTAAGGCCAAATATTTATCAATACCTCCTCGTACTAACATTAGTGTTGGTAGCATAGCGACATTAAGATCCTACTTGGAAATGCCCTGGGAACACCCACTTTTGGGCATGGGTTACATTAATCATGCACCTTATTGACCTAGGATGCCCCAAATTTCCTAGGACCATATCTGAAAAATTGGGATAGTAAACCCGGAAAATTCTAGATTTTTTTTTCAGATATCGCAACTGACGGCATGCTACTGTTTAAAAAGTGTACCATGCCAACTACACTAATTTTGTAGCATGGCTGCTGCTCATTGCACAAACTAAATAAGCGCTAAGATATCAGCATTATGTACCATGTGGTTATTTTGCAGTTTCTGTAGGTTAAAAGCTACATGAGCGTTTACATGTAGTCAGCATTCACATAAGGATATGTGATTGTACTGTACGCTTTATTCTGACATATCGCAGGGTTTCTCATTGACGTCATGAGCAAATGGGCACAGCTAGGCTAGACAGGAATGAAGGGGGCATTAAAGAACGCAGGCACAAACATCATATAATCCACACATGTTCATCAGCGCTTGACCACTTTATCCCCATCCTGTTTTCCGTATAAAACAATGGCTACCATTTTAGTCTACGAACTGCAGGAAGTTACATCAGTGCAACAAGTGTAATGTTCATTAATCCTCAGCTCACCGATCTCCGACACCAGCACATTATCATTACAGTCTGCAGAATAAATGTTCCTTGTGTACCACTCACAAATAGTTTACAGCAGAGCAATGTTCACAAAAAAAGATATTTTACATTAAAAGTTCTTTACAATCTGTAGTCGTTGTGCAGTTTTATTTCATTAAGTAGATTTTCTGGTTTCAGGTTAGTAAAAAACTTATGAGAAGTTTTACAACTTTCCAATATACTTTTGGACACGTTCATCAATACTGTCTAATTCTTAGTGCATACCTTAGAATTTATCAAGCCCTTTTCATCAGAAAACAAGCATGGAAGAATCACAAATATTTGCAATATACGTACTTGTTCAAAACTTTTACGACCTTTGCAATTTTTGCACCAATTTTTTGGAAAATGAACAAAGCTTAGCAGGAGGGGGAGCAGGGCTAATAAGACTCCAGTCTTGATATAGGCTGCTTTCACACATCCGGTTTTAGCTGTGCGGCACAATTGGACTCTTTGCAGAAAAAACGCAACCGTTTTTTTTTTTTCCGCCGGTTGCGTTTTTTCCGCATAGACTTTCATTAGTGCCGGATTGTGCCGCATGGCCTTGCGTTCGGTCCGGTTTTTGCCGCATGCGCCATATTTAGCCCATGCGGCGACCAGATGGAACGTTGCCTGGCACGTTTTTTTCCGGCAAAAAAAAAAACGCATCACGCCGCATGCGGCCGATGTGGCGCTTTTTCCAATGCATGCCTATGGACGCCAGATGCAACGCGATGCGGCAAAAACCGGATGCATTTTTTTCCATTGCACATGCTCAGTAGCCTACCGCAAGCGGCAAAAACCAGATGGGCTGCATCTAAAAAACTTATGCAAAGGATGTGGTTTTGTCGCCGCATCCGTTGCATAGGTTTTAGAGCCGGATTGGCCGGCTCTGCTAAAACCGGAGGTGTGAAAGCAGCCTAATTCACCCCTTTGAACAAACTGTCTAAGGCTCTGTGCGCACTGGGAAGTGGAATTTTCTTGAGAAAATTCCGCATGCCCTCAAAGATTACCGCACCCGCGGTAAAAAACCGCGGGAAACCGCACCCGAAAACCGCATGCGGTTTGCCGCGGTTTGCCGCGGTTTTACCGCGGTATTATTCGCGGTATTGCCGCGGTTTTGCCGCGTGCGGGTTGGGATGTGCTTTATTGCATTCAATGCAATAAAGCACATTGAAAAAAAAAAAAAAAAAAAGTCATTTAATTCTGAGAGTAGATAGACAGAAGAATAGATAGAGGGATAGATAGATAGATAGATAGATAGAGGGATAGATAGATAGAGGGATAGATAGAGGGATAGATAGAGGGATAGATAGATAGATGACAGATCGCTGCATTTCCCACGGTCGGCAGTGAGTTCACATTACCGGCCGTGGGAAATGACCGGTAATTACCTCTGCTGTCTGCTGCATTCAGCCTGTGTCTGTGACAGTCGCGGCTGGATGTCAGCAGTGCAGGACGCTGGAGCCGGAGCTGTGTGGATTACGCCGGAGCTTTGCTTGGGGGGGGTTAATAAAATGGTGAACGAGGCTTGTTGGTTTTATTTAAAATAAAGGATTTTTCGGTGTCTGTGTTTTATTCACTTTACTTACGGGTTGATCATGTCAGCTGTCACCTAGACGCTGCCATGATCAAGCCTGGGGTTAATGGCGGTGGTCCCCCATCACCATTAACCCCTTGTATTACCTTGCCACCACTGCTACACGGTGGCAAGAAGAGCCGAGGACACGCCGGCATTGCCGCATAATGCATGCGACAGTGCCGGGGCAGCTGCGGCTGATATTCTCGGCTGCCGGAGGGGGAGTGAGGCGGGGGACATTACCCCTGCCCCTCTCCCTCCCCAGCCTGAGGATACCGGGCCGCCGCTGTGTGCTTACCTCGGCTGGAAGGTAAATATGCAGCGGAGCCCACGTTCTTTTTTTCCTATATTTCCGTTTTCTTTCTATGTGTGTTCTATGTGTCTGTGTCTATGTGTTCTGTGTCTGTGATGTGTCTGTGTCTGTGATCTGTGTGTTTACTCTCTGCACGGCTTCCTCTTCCTGTAATGACATCACTTCCCTGCAAAACCGCAGACAAGCGATGTACATTACCGGAGGTAAACCGCGAAATATCGCAGGGAATAACGCAGGAAAACGCAGTGAACCGCACAGAATTTGCTGCCTGCGTTATTCCCTGCGGGATTTCATGATTAACATTGAGTCAATGGAGGGAAATCCCGCAGCGATGTGCGGAAAAGAAGTGACATGCACTTGTTTTTGCTGCGGGATTCCCGCAGCAAAACATGCAGCTGTCAAATTCCGCCCAGTGCGCACAGGATTTTTTTTCTCCATAGGATTTGCTGGTGATTCACTGAAGAGATGTTATGAACATTTTCTGCAGCGAAACATGCAGCAAATCCGCGGAAAATCCGCGGCAAAATCCGGTAAGTGCGCACATAGCCTTAGGCTACTTTCACACATCCGGTTTGAGCCCTGCGGCTCAATCCGGCTGTGAAAACTATGCAACGGATGCGGCGAAAACACCGCATCCTTTGCATCAGTTTTTACATGCGGCCCGTCCGTTTTTTTTTTCCGGTTGCGGCATGCTACTGAGCATGCGCAGTGGAAAAAACCGCATGCGGCGACCGGATGCGTTTTTTTTCCGCATCGCGCCGCATCCGGCCTCCATAGGTATGCATTGAAAAATGCGCCGCAGCGGCCGGATGCGGCGCGATGCAGTGTTTTTTGCCGGAGCAAAAAACGTTGCAGGGGACGTTCGATCCGGCCGCCGCATCGGCTAAATCTGCCGCATGCGGCCAAAACCGGACCGAACGCAAGCCCCTGCGGCACAATACGGCACTAATGTAAGTCTATGCAAAAAAAAACCGCAACAGGCGTTACAAAAGCCGGTTGCGGTTTTTCTGCAGAACGCCGTATTGTGCCGCAGAGCAAAAATCCGGATGTGTGAAAGCACCCTTAATAACATGCCAAAATTATAATACTGGTTCATGCTGTTTGATAAATCTGGAGTATTTTTAGTTGGACTATACTAAGTTTACACCACCTATAAATTGTATATAACATTTGCTCCAAAATGTTAAATGTATGGTGCCAATAGTTAGGCTGCACTCCATTTCTGGCAAGCCACACCCCATTTCAGAGAGGCCACGCATCCTTGTCAGACAAGTTGCAGAAAGTTTTTAAAACACCTAATAAAAATCAGTCCTTAATTATTTCAGAATTCTGCCACTTTTAGCTTAGTAAATTTCCCCACTATTTATTTCAAGTCATAAATTTTAAGATAATGGTTTTCTGTCAGTGAATGAGAACATTCTCGTTTGTATGCAGAAGTTGAAAGGCTGCGCTTAGTTCTGCTCTCAGCTCAGGGTTTGTTTCAATTGTATCCAATGCTCTGTAAGCAAAACACATCAGCAGCAGCTGCACAGGTCTATTTGCTGGCTTGTTACATTGTACCAGTCTGGTGTCCAAGGACTCTAGCTCATGGAGTCTTGTGATACAGCAAAGTGAAGACCATTTAGAGCAGTTAAAAAAAAAAAAAAAATATATAAAATATATATATATATATATATATATATATAAATCCACAAACTATAAACATTTTATGTATGTATCATTTACCTTATCGCCTTTCCAATTTTTTTATTTTTTTTTACATAAAAAGACAATCAAAACTACAATAACACATCATGGTTATTGCAATATCTGTACAAGTCATAACTATTAATATATCATGTTATTGTTTCAAATAGTCTCCTAAAAGATTTTAAATAACAAGAATTAAAATAAAAAGTTGGTATCTTAAAGGGAACCAATCACCAGGATTTTCGTATATAAGCTAAAGCCAGATCTATACTGGCACTATCAGGCTGATTCTATACATACAGTTAGGTCCAGAAATATTTGGACAGTGACACAATTTTCGCGAGTTGGGCTCTGCATGCCACCACATTGGATTTGAAATGAAACCTCTACAACAGAATTCAAGTGCAGATTGTAACGTTTAATTTGAAGGTTTGAACAAAAATATCTGATAGAAATTGTAGGAATTGTACACATTTCTTTACAAACACTCCACATTTTAGGAGGTCAAAAGTAATTGGACAAATAAACCAAACCCAAACAAAATATTTTTATTCTCAATATTTTGTTGCGAATCGTTTGGAGGCAATCACTGCCTTAAGTCTGGAAACCATGGACATCACCAAACGCTGGGTTTCCTCCTTCTTAATGCTTTGCCAGGCCTTTACAGCCGCAGCCTTCAGGTCTTGCTTGTTTGTGGGTCTTTCCGTCTTAAGTCTGGATTTGAGCAAGTGAAATGCATGCTCAATTGGGTTAAGATCTGGTAATTGACTTGGCCATTGCAGAATGTTCAACTTTTTTGCACTCATGAACTCCTGGGTAGCTTTGGCTGTATGCTTGGGGTCATTGTCCATCTGTACTATGAAGCGCCGTCCGATCAACTTTGCGGCATTTGGCTGAATCTGGGCTGAAAGTATATCCCGGTACACTTCAGAATTCATCCGGCTACTCTTGTCTGCTGTTATGTCATCAATAAACACAAGTGACCCAGTGCCATTGAAAGCCATGCATGCCCATGCCATCACGTTGCCTCCACCATGTTTTACAGAGGATGTGGTGTGCCTTGGATCATGTGCCGTTCCCTTTCTTCTCCAAACTTTTTTCTTCCCATCATTCTGGTACAGGTTGATCTTTGTCTCATCTGTCCATAGAATACTTTTCCAGAACTGAGCTGGCTTCATGAGGTGTTTTTCAGCAAATTTAACTCTGGTCTGTCTATTTTTGGAATTGATGAATGGTTTGCATCTAGATGTGAACCCTTTGTATTTACTTTCATGGAGTCTTCTCTTTACTGTTGACTTAGAGACAGATACACCTACTTCACTGAGAGTGTTCTGGACTTCAGTTGATGTTGTGAACGGGTTCTTCTTCACCAAAGAAAGTATGCGGCGATCATCCACCACTGTTGTCATCCGTGGACGCCCAGGCCTTTTTGAGTTCCCAAGCTCACCAGTCAATTCCTTTTTTCTCAGAATGTACCCGACTGTTGATTTTGCTACTCCAAGCATGTCTGCTATCTCTCTGATGGATTTTTTCTTTTTTTTCAGCCTCAGGATGTTCTGCTTCACCTCAATTGAGAGTTCCTTAGACCGCATGTTGTCTGGTCACAGCAACAGCTTCCAAATGCAAAACCACACACCTGTAATCAACCCCAGACCTTTTAACTACTTCATTGATTACAGGTTAACGAGGGAGACGCCTTCAGAGTTAATTGCAGCCCTTAGAGTCCCTTGTCCAATTACTTTTGGTCCCTTGAAAAAGAGAAGGCTATGCATTACAGAGCTATGATTCCTAAACCCTTTCTCCGATTTGGATGTGAAAACTCTCATATTGCAGCTGGGAGTGTGCACTTTCAGCCCATATTATATATATAATTGTATTTCTGAACATGTTTTTGTAAACGGCTAAAATAACAAAACTTGTGTCACTGTCCAAATATTTCTGGACCTAACTGTACCTTTAGTGGTCACCTCAGATGTTTAGGTTTTGAAATCCAAGAAAGTAAAGTACCGTATATAAAATTGGCAGCTGCTTGATTGACAGCAGCTGAGGAGCAGATAATATCTGGGGGGAATTCATAGTTAACCCATCCTCCGTTAGAATTAGCATAAGGCCTAAGACAAACGGCATGAAAATCGGAGCGAGTGGAATGCGATAAAACATTGCATTCCACTCAGACCAATATTACTCTATGTGCCAGCACCCATGAGCGATTATTTCCTCAGCCCTAATCGGACCGAGAAAACAGTTGCAGCGTTCTGCGGGTGCAATGCGATCCACTTTCTCTCGCACCCATTCAAGTCTATGGGGCGAGAGAAATATCATACTGCACTCGCATTACACCGGTGTAATGCAAGTGCAGAGCGAGAATGGCAATAGCCTGCAACGGAGCAGAGAGGGAGATAAATCCCTCCCTTTCCTCCTCAGCGCCAGCCCTCCCCTCCTCAGCGTTAGCCCGCCCCTCCTCATTGCCAGCCCACCCCCCGCAGCTGTGGTCCGATCGCACGATCGGACCTCAGTTGCAATGACACTCACATGACACTCGGCTCCTGCTGTGCTGCCAGCGTGAGCCGAGTGTCATGCGGGGATCGCAGTAGTCCCTGTGTGGCCCAGGCCTGTGTTATACAATTAACGTAACTTGTCACTTCCAGGACCTGTGGTAAGGTCATACCCATGTGACCAGAAGGGGCGGGGCCTCAGCCAATAGGAAAATGTTGCTTCCTGATATCAGCTTTGTTGGATGAGGTTACATACAAAAATCCTGGTGATTGGTTCCCTTTAAGATAATGGCAGTAAAATCTACAGCTCACTCTACAGAGAAAAGCCAAGCCCTCACATTGCTCCAATGGAAAAAAAAAAGAGTTATGGGTCTCAGAATTTATATATAATTTATTTTTTTTTAAAAGTAATAAAACATAAAATATTGTATATCAAATTATTCATCACTTTATGGTTTCTATAGCTTATTATTTTGGTAAATTCTTAAGGAGGTGGTCCACTACTCTGCAATAGTGGCCACATCTCTGTAAAACTGATAGGGAAGGCTGTTTCTAAATACCTTGATCAGCCAATTTTGCCTGTGAGCGGCGCTATCACGGTCTGCTCATTCCCATGAAGTGACCCCCCCGGGACTCCGTGACCTCTGGGATCCGGTGATGTCAGGTCAACTTCCAGTTGAACTGATATCCCCGTGGCCAGCCCCAGTCTTCCTAAGTGGCTGGGCTGTGGGTGGAGTTTCACTACTCATCACAGCCCAACATCGCTCCTGCTTACGGTGCTCTGCAGTGAAGGAGAGCACGTGCGACATGTTGCACTGTGATGCTGGGTTGTGATGAGTGGTGAAACTCCACCCACAGCCCAGTCACTCAGGAAGACTGGGGCCGGCCTCAGTGGTATCACATCAACTGAAAGTAGACGTGACATCACCAGATCCTAAAGGTCACGGAGCCCGAGGGGTCACTTCATGGGGATGAGTGGTCTGCGGTCACAGGCAGAATTGGCTGATCAAGGTATTTAGAAAATGCCTTCCCTATCAGTTTTACAGGGATGTGGTCACTACTGCAGAGCAGTGAACCACCCCTTTAATAATGAGATATAGAAACTATTATTATATGGTAAATGAATCCATGTTATTTAAAACTGAAACTCATGCCACAAAAAATGAGCCCCTTATATACATAGACAAAAAAAAATGGAAGAAAAAAAAGGCTCTTGGAATCTGAAGCTAAAAACAAGAAACATCTGAAGCAGAAGGGATTTAAAGAGAAGCAACATGAAAATTATATTAGAAGTAGATTACGGACATGTCGATGTACTCAGAGTATATGGACTTGAGCCCAATGCACATCTAGGACAATTTACATGTGTTGTACAATCATACAATGTGTTTAATTACTAAAATCATTCTGATACTGGTGGTTCCCTTTAAAAATTAGGACAGGATTCTAGGATCCCCACTGCTTGAACGATATGTGTCCAACTAGAATACTGCATCTACTTAAGTACAACAATTAGGAACCCTGAGTTGTCACTTTTTTAGCCCCAGTTCTTGTGCAGATTATACTAAGTGAAAAAGAACAGAAAATAATAATTATTATTGAAAAGCTTTATAATGTGATGGGAAACCATTCCACTTATCCTTTGTCATCTCTGGTTTATTACATTATTGGAGTTATGTAATGGAATATGAAACCGGAAGGAAGGCGCCGATATGGGAGATCTGCAGCCACTGTGTGCACATAGCTGAGGACCACCTGTAATTCAGGGGGAGTGTCTGCTACAACACGCTCTTCAGACTGTGATTGGAAAGGTTTGCGTTCCTGGGTTTCTTTTTTTCCACTGGTTGATATAAGGTGGTGGGTGTTTGTAAGTGAGATTAGTGAGCTCGGGAGTGTCTGAAATTAACCAGAGACCCTGGCACCACATGTCTGCATGGCTGGAGGGCTGACAGAAATGTTATAAACTTCACCCGAGTTTATAAACTGCTCCAAAGGGCGTACAGTATTTCCTGTCTCCATGTATGAGCAAGATTCCTGGACATCCCCTGGTTTCACCCATGAAAGGATCTGCATATCTCCTGGGTGAGGTATAAGAAAATTTGGACTCGCCTCTCCTGGCAGAAGCCTGGCATGCTAATACTACCTTTCCTTAATCTCGGTTTCCTCCATTCACTTAAATGTTTTCCCTTCCAGATCTTTTATTACCCTCGAGCAGGGGTCGGGAACCTTTTTGGCCGAGAGAGCCATGAACGCCACATATTTTAAAATATAATTCCGTGAGAGCCATACTCACCAGGGGAGAGCGGTGGTGTTGGAGCAGCGGCTCAGAAGGTAGGGTAGGCAATGCTGCGGGCACGAAGGAGGGGGTGTTGCGGCACAAGAGGATCAGAGTGCGGATTGTCGGCGATACTGCTGCGGGCTCGTGGGGTGTCACGGCGGCGGGCGCCATTGATCTACCAGCAGGCTGCTTTGAACCTCCCGCAGTTGATGAGCTTGACTTCAAGAAAAATGGCCACTGCGCGTGTGTAGATCGACGCGATGGACTTCAAGAAAAAAGAAAATATCAGCGGAGTCCTATCTGCGCACGTGCCGCCTCTGGGCCATTTTCTTGAAGTTGATCTTGTCAACTGCGGGAGATTCAAAGCAACCCACAGATCAATGGCACCCGCCGCCGCAACATCCAACGAGTCCACAGTATTGCCGACCCTGCACCACCACTGCCGCCCCGGTAAGCCATATGCAGTTTATAAGACCCATCCCCATTCCCCCCCCAGTTTTTTTTTGGGGGGGGGGAAACCAACCCAGAAAATACAGTATTTTTTTATTAAAGATTTGTCTGCGAGCCAGATGTGACCATCAAAAGAGCCACAGCTGGCTCGTGAACCATAGGTTCCTGATCCCTGCCCTAGAGCCTTGGTCAAAAAGAGACAGTCTTGTGTCCCTATGGCACAACTTCATGGCCGTGAACACTGGCAGCTCAGTGTTATCTTCGGGATAATTGGCCTCTTAGTAAGCAATCAGATCTCTCAATTTGCTACCTGTGCTACCAAAGAGTGAAAACTAGTTACATAAATTAAATAACTGTGAACCCCCCAGGCATAGGGTTAGAAAGTGTTGTCATGGGGAAACAAGCACAAAAGCTATTTTCACATTTTCTTTTGTTAACTGAGAGTTACAAGATGTAATACTTACTGTACTGCATCTATCTTGATAGCAGGGTCCTGGATTCTGCTCTCAGGATTAAAGAGGTGCCCTTCATGCCGGATTCTTCCAATTAAGTTCTAAGGAAAAAACAAAAATTGTGTGTGCTTTTGGAGGACCAGCCCTGTTCTGTATTACACAAACTACCCATTGATTTGACCTAGCATTGTGTAATGCTTTACCTTGCCTGTGGTGGCGCTGCAAGGAATTTAAACACTTGCTGCCAGGTGGTGCCATAGACTTACAGTTTATCGCTGGGGCTCCAAACAGGCCGACACTTTTTTAATCAGTGTGAATATTTGAAAGTGTGTGGCTCAGCAGATGGTATCGCACATGATAGCTTAGCTTAGATACAGTGGTGTATCAGACAATGTCGCATGTGATAGGCTTAGATGCAGTTCAGCAGCACACTAGGGCCCGATTCATCAAAGCTTCTATGTCAGAATTATGGTGTAAAATGCTTTAAAAAGTATCAACATTCTTGCACAATACAAGGTTGCATAAATATATTGCAAGTTTTGGCATTTTCACACCAGTTTCACTAATTTTGAGAGGGATGGGGCGCAGCAGGCCGACCCTGCTCATCAAACTCATGATGAGCGGTGGCATTCCCTACGCCACAAAGTTTGGAAGGGGACTTCAGTAAGATATGTGACGAGGGGCAAACACAGGCGTAAGCCACTTCGTGCCTCGCTTGAGTGATTAAGAGATGTATGTCTCTTAATAAATCTGGAGCCTAAGGGGGGCTTTAGACGTTGCGACACCGCTTCCGAAATATCGTCGGGGTCACGTCGTTAGTGACGCACATCCGGCGCCGGTAACTACCTCGCAACGTGTAAATCCTAGATGCGCCGATAAACTATCGCAAAAGTGTCGAAAATCGGTGATCTGTGTAGCGTCGGTCATTTCCATAATGTCGAGTCGACCGCAGGTACGATGTTGTTTGTCGCTCCTGCGGCAGCACACATCGCTGTGTGTAAACCCGCAGGAGCAACAAACATCTCCTTACCTGCACCCCAACGGCAATGCGAAAGGAAGGAGGTGGGCGGGATGTTATGTCTCGCTCATCTCCGCCCCTCCGCTTCTATTGGCCGGCCGATTAGTGACGTCGCGGTGACGCCGAACGCACCTCCCCCTTGAAAGAGGGATATTTTGGCAGTCACAGCAATGTCTCCGAGCAGGTATGTGCGTGTTAAGCTGCCGTAGCGATAATGTTCGCTACGGCAGCAATCACCACATATCGCATGTGTGACGGGGCCTGTACTATCGTGCTTGGCATCGCTAACCGATGCTAGCGATGTCGCAACGTGTAAAATACCCCTTACACTTCACCCCCTTATCAAGACTGGAGTGAAAATTGCTGATCTTCATGAATCGGGGATTATATGAGACTCACAAGTAGTTAAACTGACCCAGCTGTGGACATTTTATCACACAAGTACTTTACGGGCATTGACTATAAGGGGGTGACCATGAAATCACAGTTGATTGGTGAACACTTTGAAAGGTAAAGATTTGGGGGGGGGGTTTGTGCTTTTAATACACTATGTAAAGCGTGGGCACTGACTCCAGGCATTCCTGCTCTTAGACTGCATTATACAGGGGCACGTGAGTGTGTTGGCACACGTAAGGAGTGCTCACTGGGGCTGGGCACTCACATGGAGGCTGAGGAAAGCAGCAGGGAGGAGGATTTATGAGATCAGCGCTGGGTTTGGTCGTGAATCGTGCAGCGTGCCCATACAAGCAGCTGGTTCCTCACCATGAACAATGAGCACAACCAAGATCCTGTTACTGTCTATGAGCATACGGCACGTTTCATCCCCTCAGACACCGTGTCCCTAAATGAAACCTTTTGTTACTGAAGGAAGCCGGGCAGGAGGAAGGACAAAGGATAATTGTATGAACTTAGGGAAGTCTCTATGGGAAATAGAAAGTTGCCAAGTACATGTAATTTGGAATTACTAGTCTATACAGAGAAATTCTTGTAGTTTGGCATTCGATAATCCAGAAATTCTGTTTTATTATTTCTGTTCTAAAAGTGATGGTATATCACTAGGGTCTACCACTGCTTTATGATCAGTGGGGTCAGTTGCAGTTACATGAGTTTTGTCAACATAAACTAGAAAATGTCATTACTTTTTTTGGAGATGCATAAGCACTGTAAGGCTGCGTGCCCACACTGCATTTTTTTCATGCATTTTTTCATGCAGATTTTAATAGAGCAAAGTCTATGAGAATCCTGAAGTGCTGTGCCCACGTTGCAGATTTTTTTTTCCTTGCAGGTTTTGGTGCACGGATTTAACCTTTATAAATTACAAAGGGGGGAATTCTGCTGTGAATGTTCAATGTATAAATTGAAAATCTGTACTGAAGGTCAATTTATGCTTCTGATTTTCTCTACAGCATGTGAGTGGGATTTAGTAAAATCTCATCCACTTTGCTGCCTATGTAATGCACTGCAGATTTTCTGCCTACAAATCAAGATGGAAAATTTACATCTGACATATGTGAGCAAACGCTAAGGGGTATGTTCACACTTTCTATCATTGCTGCAGAATTTAGTTGCAAGAAAAAAATGCTTAAAAGGGCCGTCCAGGTTTGTGACAAAAAGTTAATTGAGAGAAGCAGGAAGAGAAGCTAATCAGCACATGATTGTAAGTATGAAAATCGTACATGAGTGATCATGTGATAATCACTGGAACCAGCAAGTAGAACCAAATCCTGACAGTGCGCATGTTACACACTGTTAGGATTGGGCATGCCACAGTGATTGAATCAGCTAGTAGAGCCAAGTCCTGACAGTGCGCATAATACACGCTGTTAGGATTGGGCATGCCACAGTGCTTAATTCAGAAAGTAGAGACAAATCCTGACCGTGTGCATGTTACACGATGTTAGGATTGGGCATGCTACAGTACTTAATTTTATAATTAAAGGGGTTGTCCAAGTTTAGGATGAAAATCTGCATTCACTCAATGTGACAGCAAACTGTTCAATCCTCACAGCATGCAAAGATGGCGCTGTCAGGATACTCCGGTGCCGGCGGTAAGAGTGGGCTGTCATGTGACTGCAAGTATGCCATATGCAACAATTAGCAATATGCAAATGAATTGAGTGAGGCCTCGTACATCTAGTCGAAATGTGGCTGGAAGTATGCATATCGCTCACATCACTGCCTGCTCTAGCCACCAGCACCGGAGAATCCTGACATTGTAAAATCATTACAATGTGTGAACAGTACAAAGACTGCAGACTTTTATTAGAAACCTGGACAATTCCTTTAACTTCATTTTTTTTTTCTATTGCAAAGGAGAACTAATTGCTGAAATATTGTGATATGCTACAGATTTAAAGGCTGAAAAGCAGGTCAAATCAATTTTCTTCACAGAGTTTAAATTTCCTAAAATCTCATTTGCAAAGAAATACAGCAGATTTTCCGCACGCAAATCCACAGCAGAAAATTTGGAATGTAACATTAAACTTAGATCGCAGTTATATAACACACCTGTCCATTTAGGAGCCTCTTAGGGTATGTGCGCACGTTGCTTTTTACCTGCTTTTTACCTGCTTTTTTGCTGCTTTTTCTTCTGCGCTGTTTAATGCCAAAATGGATGTGTTCTTCTATTCAAGCAAAGTCTATGGGAATTTGGGTTTCTTGTTCACACTATGTTGTTCAAAATGCTGCCTTTTTGTGGCAGAACTTTGGTCAAAAACTCAGCTTTGCAGTGCAAAACCCAAATGGCAAAAACAATTGACATGTTGCTTCTTTGAAAAGCTGAGTTTTTGACCAAAGTTCTGCCACAAAAAGGCAGCATTTTGAACAACATAGTGTGAACAAGAAACCCAAATTCCCATAGACTTTGCTTGAATAGAAGAACACATCCATTTTGGCATTAAACAGCGCAGAAGAAAAAGCAGCAAAAAAGCAGGTAAAAAGCAACGTGCGCACATACCCTTAGGCTACATGCGCACGCTGCATCTTTTTGTGTTCACAAACTGCAGCCAAAACTGCACCTTGTCAGAGAGAGCCTGGAAATATCACAAAAAACGCATGTAATTTTAGGTGCATTTTTGGTGCGTTTTTGGTGCGTTTTTCACACCCTGCGTTTTTGTGACAAATGTTGACAAAAACGCAGGAAGAATGAACATGCTGCATTTTATTTGTCACAAACCTTTGACAAATAGGCTAAGTTCACACACTGCGTTTTTTTGACGCTGCGTTTTTGGCCGCTAAAAAGGCACAAAAACGCACTCGCGTCAAAAAAATGCGTCAAAAAACGCATGCGTTTTTAGGCTAGGTTCGCACACTGCGTCTTTTTGACGCTGCGTTTTTGGCCGCTAAAAATGCACAAAAACGCACCTGCGTCGAAAAAACGCATAAAAAAAGCATGCGTTTTTGCTGCGATTTGGTGCGTTTTTGGCTGCGTTTTGCTGCGTTTTTGATCTCTGCGTTTTGCTGCGTTTTTCCAATGCATTGCATGGGGGGAAAATGCAGGAAAACGCAGGAAAGAATTGACATGTCCATTTTTTTTTTAACTCAAAAACGCAGGTAAAAAAAACAGATGTGTGCGGACAGCAAAAATGAAAACTCATAGACTTTGCTGGGGAAGCAAAGTCCTGCAGTTTTGAGGCCAAAAACGCACCCGAAAAACGCGGAAAAACGCCGTGAAAAATGCACTGTGCGCACATAGCCTTACCGCGATTTGGTGCGTTTTTGGCTGCGTTTTGCTGCGTTTTTGATCTCTGCATTTTTCTGCGGTTTTCCAATGCATTGCATGGGGGGAAAAAGCAGAAAAACGCAGGAAAGAATTGACATGTCCATTTTTTTTTTAAGCTCAAAAACGCAGCTTAAAAAAACAGTTGTGTGTGGACAGCAAAAATGAAAACTCATAGACTTTGCTGGGTAAGCAAAGTAATGCAGTTTTGAGGCCAAAAACGCACCCGAAAAACGCGCAAAAACGCCGCGAAAAACGCACTGTGCGCACATAGCCATAAAACGCTGACAAATAAACTGCAACGTGCGCATGACAAATCTGACTTCTCATAGACTTTGCTGGGAAGTCTAATGTCAGAAAGTTCTGACAACAAAACTGCAGCAAAAAAGCAGGAAAAAAGCAGGAAAAAAAATCAACGTGCGCATGTAGCCTTATCCTCTATACTGCAAAGAGCAAGAAAAAAGAAAAATAAATTGAAGACAGGTGATGAATATCTATTCCCAAAATACTAGGTTCTACATGTACAGTTCCTATAGCCAGCGTTCATCTAAAAGTGAAGTCTATGCAGAAATCATACAGTTAATCATGCAGTTGTGAAAATATGTCCCAGCCCTGAAACATCATTATAGTCCATGCATAATAAATGTTTACATTTCCACAACTATGTGATTGATGACCAATTATAACTTGTTTTTAATATAAAACAATGGTTTACACAATATAGAGAGGCAGATTTGGATCAACAATCGTGTCTCATGAAAGGGTTTGGAGACTTTTGCATTATTTGCTTAGTTATCACTCGAAAGCATCTAAAGAATAAAACACAGCAACTGCAGCTTGTCATGAAACATGGCTGACTGTTCTCTATGGCATGCTATGTATCTCCTGGATAGTCTGATTCTGCAGCCGAGTGATCACACCACCTCTTCTTGATCAAATACTACATGTCATCACTGCACTTTTGTCATGTGTGTGTTTTGAACATGTGTAACTTATTTTCTTTGCCTTTGAATACAGCACAGACTGCTCTATCATGTACAGGAGGCATGTAGCTGCATACAGGGGCCATACCATGGGTGGCTCAGAATCTATAAAATGAGCCAGTGATTAAAGGGGTTGCCTTATGTCAGTCCCTATAGGGACTCTGTAAGTGAAAATGGAGAAGTGGAAATATATGGCTGACTGCAGTTAACCACAATAACAGCTGATCTCTATGCAAATCTTCATAACGTCTACTGCTTTAATAATAAAATGTAAATCAATGTTCAGATATGCTTGTTGTCAGTGAATGTAAACATTTTGTTTACAATCCAACAACTGGAAACCAGTACAGACTTCTTCTCATGGCTGACCATTTGCATCAATTGTATCCAATAAAAATGAATCTACACTGTAACATGTTCCACGCACTGACACATTGTAACAATATATTAGAACATTGTGTTGTGGGGGGAGGGGTGATTTGTGCAGTCTTGGAATTTACCAGATCATCCATTGCACCACACATAATCTCCAAAAATATTTCTTAATAAACCAATTAACATATAGACTCTATATTATAGAGCTATATAGCGGAGAGGCAACAACACCCAAATCTGCTCTCAGTTTCTGTGTGCAGATATGAATTGCATTTATCAGATTAATGGGTCTCTGCCCTTCAGTTTATGTGATCTTCTTTTGTTGTCCCTTGCATATACTCCACTGTTCCCTGTTATCAGCCATTTTTATTTCCAGTGGTGAAAACCTTACCCTACGTGCCCACATTGCTTCTTTTTCAGCACAAAAAAAGAATGTTTTGGCAGGAAAAAAGATGCTTTTTTGTGCTTTTTTACGCTTCTTATTTATTGAGATAGGGAAAAAAGCAGGAAAAAAAGCAGAAACAATTGCAATGCTGCTTCTTTTTTCAGCAGTAAAAAAAAAGCAAGGAAAAAAGAAGCAACATGTGCACAGCAAGTCACAGTTCTCATAGTCTTTGCTGGGATGCATTTTCCTTGCTTTTTATCGAGTTAAAAAAAAAAAAAAAGAAAAAGGAAAAAACCATGAAAAAAAGTGATATAAAGAATAGGCATTGATGGCATATCACTAGAAAAATGCATTCAATTCTAGAAACATAAGTGCTGTTCACATCCTCTTCGGTCAGTCCCTCTTTTCTAATACTAGGCTGCTGCTTGGTCAGCCATTGACTATAAACAGTCAATCATGCAAACTTTGAGAAAAGCAGAACGACTGATGGGACAAGTAGCACAGCAGTTTTATTATAGTGATATGTGGGGGTCCCAGGAGCTATACCCCCCACCCCCCTACTGATGAGACATTGATAGCATTTGGTAATTCTCTACCTGACATGTACATTTAGCCTTAAATGTTTAATAGCTGTCAAAAAAAAAATTGTTTAAAAGAACAGAGAGTCCTCAGTGGTTGATACCTAGCTGTCAGGTATTTCTACCAACCCAAACTAAATATATATTTTCTGTTTGCTTGTGGGCCATAAGCGTTCAGTGGAAGGAGGAAACAAAATGCTGTCAGACACCACTCATTGTGGTTTGTCTTCCCTGAGAACCCAAGAACCAGGCATTTAGATTCAACCTGCCTGATCCCTTACCCCAGTCCCCCCTTCCCTCACTCACAACATCATCTGATCAATTGTCAGTGAGGATGCAGGAGGTCTCCATCCATCAGAGATGGTGACTGATCCCCCAATATTCAGAGGGATTGGACAACTTTTCTTTAATGATTATGTTGACCTTACGCTATAAGGCCATGTGCGCACATTGCGGTCTTTCATGCATTTCCGCAGCGTTTTGAACGGTAGCGTTTTAATGCAAAAAATGCATGCGTTTTGATTTCCAAGCAAAGTCTATGGAAAATAGGCATATTGTGTGCGCACTATGCATCCAAAAACGCTGCGGTTTTTTGCGACAAAAATTTGTCAAAATCTCTGCGTTTGAAGAAGCAACATGTCAATTGTTTTTACCATTTTGGCAGCATTGTGCTAACATTGAAGTCAATGATAATTATCAAAACGCATCCTTAAAGAAATTTCTTGCGTTTTACATGCTTTTGGATTGCTAAACGCATGCTTTTTTGACAAAATCAAAGCATGCGTTTTTAACATTATAGTGAGGTCAAGATGTTTCCATTTGCCCTCACATCCATTCCGACATTAAAAAATGAGTAAAACAATACTTTTACTTTATTTGGAACATAATTATTAAATCTCAATAATAATTTTCGGTAAATTATCATTATAGTGTATGATTTAAAGGTAATTATTTTTATTTCTTTTTTTTTCATTTTTTTCCTACTGTTTGAATGTTCAAACTTTATTTATTTGTGTATTTGTATTGAAAACGCATCAATGAAAATGCATGTAAAAAGCGGCCAAAACGCGGCAAAAACGCATGCGTATTTCCTGCGTTTATGTGGTCAAAACCAAATTTGACAATGATAAATTCTGCCAGAGGATGCGTTCATTTCTGCAAGGTACTGGACGCAACGTGCGCACATGCACTAACCCCCTCTGCCTTATTGCCATAATCCCCCAGTTTATATAAGAGAAGACCCATGAAGTGTGATATAAGGCTATGACCGCACTTTGCGTTCTCCTACTTGCAGTTCTAAACGCACTTTTTGCCTTAATTGATTTGGCGAAAGTTGCTTGTTCCAGAAATTTAGCGCTAAAAACGCATGCGTATTTACCGCGTTTTCGATGCGTTTTCAGCGCTTTTTACATGCTTTTTCACCTGCATTTGGACAGATGCGTTTTGAACATCAAGACACTGCTAAATAAAGTTTATACAGTCAAACAGAATGAAAAAAAGAGAAAAAAAAACAATACATATATATTTTGTGAATTAAAATAGAAAAAAGTTTGTCATGAAATTATAGCGTTTTCCATAGACTATTATGGAAAAGCAAAACGCATGCCCTTTTGGCATGAAAACGCTGCAGCTCGAAACGCAGGTAAAAACACAAAGTGCGGTCATACCCTAAAAGACGTCTTGCCTATTCAAGAAAGCAGAATTACAACTATTGTAGTAGCAATGAGCAACAATGATTGTAACTTGGGTCCAGAAAAGAATTTGACCAAAGAATGATTTTTTCTTTTTTTAATTTTATACTAAGTAAACAAATTATAAAATTATGTCAGATAAAACGTTAGAAAAAGGTGATCCATATTTTTACCTTGGTTACAATACAGACCATATAAGTGAAGGATAAAAAAACATATTAAATAGGTAAAAATATGTAGATAGAATGGGTAAACAAAATGTACATCTTCCTGTGGGCCTACAGGAGTTTTGAGGAAGTGTGGCTCCTCCGGGGGGACACGGAAGTTGCACTGTGTTTTGACAACGAGCCTCTTTGTACAGACAGGTGGTTGTTTTGCTGTGACACAAGGAGAGCAGACGTCTTCTGATTCAGTCACTTATTGATAAGAGGATACAAGCAGTGACTAAGATTTATACTGTGCAGAATAAGAGGAAGATGTAAACAGGAAAGGAACGACCTGGATGTACGGGTCTCTTGGATAAACATTGTCACTGAGGGCACAGGAAAAAGCCTTATAAGGTCCTGCGACATCTTCCGTTAACGGTCTTGCTCCAAGACGTTTTCATCGAATTGCACAGTGATCTCTACACAATGCTTTGGAAAAAAGCCAGACAAAAAAATTGATACAGTAAACATTAATTTGGCACTTGCAACATCTCTATATTATTATTATTATAATTATTATTATTATGAATACTAGAAAAACTGAAATTACATTTCCTTTATAATTGTGTATGACATGTAATGACAGCCTGAAGCTACCTCGCTGAGAAGCTCCTATGACAGTATGACTCCCTGTCGTTCTTTCGGGACACTACGTGAAGACTGTATAAATAAAAAAAAAAAAAAATCTTTATTTTTTTATATAGCGCTAACATATTCCACAGCGCTTTACATACATCAGTAACACTGCCCCCATTGGGGCTCACAATCTAAATTCCCTACCTCTATGTCTTTGGAGTGTGGGAGGAAATCGGAGCACCCGGAGGAAACCCACACAAACACAGGGAGAACATACAAACTCCTTGCAGATGTTGTCCTTGGTGGGATTTGAACCTAGCACCCCAGCGCTGTAAGACTGCAGTGCTAACCACTGAGCCACCGTGCCACCCATCCACATCAATATTAGAACATATTCCACTTTAGAAGCCAATCAAGGTGTAGATATTAATTTAGATATGTTACCAGCAGACTAGCAGTGGTGTAGCCTCAGTTTTTGGACCCTCTCTAATTTTGTTTGTGGGATGGCCATCTTTTGGACAGGCAATGTATGTGTTGAGGAGGTCATTGGGCTTCTTGGGGTGAAGATGTCTCATGCACACCAAACATCTGAACATTTATGGTGGTTTGTTTCTTGGTGAGCCAAGAGCTGGAGAATAAGAAATCTGCAAGAGAATACAGACGTATGTGATGTTTAAGATGTGAGATAGCAGCTGCCGAGACATAAATATTGATGGGGTTAAGCTGGGCTGTGCTCTGTGCACCCCTCACACACTTGACTTAGAACCGCTTCATACCTTCATATTTGTCAGTGGTTGCTTGGCCAGGCACTGCGGTGGGCACCGGGGCTGCGAATTTCCTCTTTTCTAAGAAAATGTAGTGAACACACATACTGTAGACGCATTCTTGCATCAGTTTAATGTCAGAGCATCACTTATTGGAAGTTTTACCATTTGAGTCACTGGCCAGGAATAAATTAGAATGTGTGAAAGGTATTTTCTGCATCTTGAGAAATGCCTAACCTTGCAGAGGTCTGTAACATAGGTAATGGACAGAAGATGCGACGTTCAGACATTCACATCCCTCAATCCCACATCTGTGTACACACCTGAGGTATTGACGACACAGAAGACTCGGGAATACACTGGGCTGCCCAGGATTATGTCTTTTGGCATCTTTGCCATCCCAGTACTTAGCAGGGATCAAATTCAGAATACGTGGTCAAGACTTAGAAAAAAATATAAATCAGTAGTGGGTGAAATTACAGTAATGAAAATGCCAATCATGAAATACGACTTCATGGAAAATGGGGTTACATTTAAAGGAGTAGTCTCATCTTCAAAATGTTATGGCTAAGTAAACGGATAAAATTCACCCATGCACAGACACCTTTCCATTCAAAGCTATGCAAAGAGGGCCCCATTTTTGAGAACCAGTGATAGAATCAGCCTGTATCAGACAATTCTGGCATATAACCCGTGAATATGCCACAAATGTCAGAAATAACAATGTCCCTTTAATAAAGGGGATCAACTATTCAGGATCCTTTATTATAATCCAAATCAAAAAAGTCCATGGAGCCTCTGTTAGGAGTCTCAACACAGAAACTAGCCAGATATCTCTCCGGGAAGAACCTAGCCAAGGAGTGGCTCTTTTTAGGAAACCACCATATGAAATGACCCTTTTAGTCAATATCCAACTCTTTGATAAGTTTAAAGATATGACAAGGGAAATACCAAGGCCAGGTATCCATCCACAGACAGCTGTTTCGGGGTATTGCCCCTCATCAGTGTGAAGTAGGATTCTGTCCAGGTGGGAGCAATGCCTAGTAGACCAACAAGACAAAACAATTGATTTGCATATTTCCCAGGGGGGCAATGCACTTAGGATTTCACTGTATTGAGCGCCCTCGTTGGCTGCCGGCAGTGTTTACTCTGGCTGGTCTCCCCGAGATCAGTGATTGTTTTGTCTTGTTGGTCTACTAGGCATTGCTCCCACCTGGCCAGAATCCTACTCCACACTGATGATGGGCAATACCATGAAACAGCTGTGTGTGGATGGATACCTGGCCTTGGTATTTCCTTTGTCATGTCTTTAAACTTGTCAAAGAGTTGGATAGTGACTAAAAGGGTCATTTCATATGGTGGTTATGGTGGTTTCCTAAAAAGAGCCACTCTTGGCTAGGTCCTTCCCGGAGGGATATTTGACTAGTTTCTGTGTTGAGACTCCTAACAGAGGCTCCACGGACTTTTTTGATGATTTGCATATTTCCCAGGGGGCAATGCACCTAGGATTTCACTGTATTGAGCGCCCTCGTTGGCTGCCGGCAGTGTTTTCGCTGGCTGGTCTCCCCGAGATCAGTGATTGTTTTGTCTTTTTATAATCCAGGAAATAGATTCTTCTGGTGCACCCAACAGTCGACACTTTACATGGTCAGCCCACTGATTTCATTGTAAGGCTTCATTTCCCATGTGGTGGCGCTGCCTGCTGACAGCGTCTCTCACATATTGCTGGGGGGTATAGCAGCGGGACTTTGATCAAACGATAGCAAACCCTTCTAACAAAGAGGGATTGCCCAACGTGGAGAGCACTTTTAATGCTCATCCGCCCCAGAACCACATTTAGCTCGTCGAAGGAAGTGTGAGCATTAAGTTGGCCACGAACATGAAATGGACTTTCAGCAGTTAGCTATCTCTCCCAATATATCTCACTCCTCATACACGAGAGCTTGATATTTTCAAGAGTTCATGTGTTTTCAACAGGGAGAGAGAATAAATCTTCTGCCAGCCTCCTCTTGCTGCAGGGTATCTATCGCCTGTGAAAACAAAACGATTGGGTGCTGAAATTTCAACATCGTAATCTTTTTTGAAATTGCTTGTTGGTCGAGCGATCTTTCAGCCAATTTCTATCCAACGTTTATGGCTAATGTAAAAACAAAGATCTTAATTGACTCAAGAGCCAATGTTCTGCATAGATGGTTTGCCTTCAGAATTAGATCTTTTGAGACCCCAAGTCTGACACCTTCCAAAAACTTCATAAGCTTGTGGCAACTTTGTTACATCTCTTGAAACTTGAAGGAGAAGTCTAAAGAAAAGGAAGCAAAACCAATCTGTAAGAAGTGGCCTTCTTTTATTCAGTGGCTGCCGACCACAGAGGAAATTAAAGATCTTTTTAATTAAAGAATCCTTTATACTATCCCTCACCGCACTGCATGGATCATGCCTCCGAGCTTCTGTGGAGAATGGGTTATGTTAGGACAGAACCTGATGGCTATGGGAAACAGTTTTCAGGGGAAGCAGAAATGCGGAAGGGACTGAGGGAAGGTTTCTTCTTGTATTTACAATAATACAGAGTATTATGTAAACCTCTGATAACAGTATTGTAACAACAACCACATGATCTGGACTGATTTTCATCCTTTTGTTATAAAGTGACACATGTCATTTAATGACAGAATGCGGAGATCTTGAAAAATGTTAGGAACTGATTCTCTCAAGGTAAACTACATAAGGTTTATTAAGCTTGTATACAAGCTGTAGTGCCCTTTTAAGGAATCATGCACACAGCCATATATTAGAAATTTGTGTTATATCCTTCTGTAATATGGCGTCCATTTACTCCTTGGATCCATATTATACCTTTGTATTGTTATGGAATCTGTGAGAAAAACATTGTAGCATGTGCTATCAGCAGCCTTATTACGGAAAATGTTGTGCCACTATAAGGGCACCGTACAGTTGCATACAGTGTCCTAGTGGTGGGACCTGCTTTTATCTCAAAAATAGGTCCCGCTGCATACCACAGTCAGAGGAGAGGTGGTTGCCCATGTGCAGCCCTGTCTTAAAGTATACTGGAGGTACAAAAATACCTTGCTTCATTGGAGCAAGTTAAGTGACAATTTTTGGAGCTCATATGGCAACGACTTTAGAGCTTTGCATTCACTACCGCCTCTCCACTGGCAGTGGCACGATGGAGCCCTTCTCTTGAGATAAATGCAGATCCCAGTGGAGGGACCCACATCTATCACACATTATTTATTTTCATTGTGCACGGTTTATAACAAATAAAGTACAGCTATCAGAGCCCTTTGGTAAAATACAGCTAAAAATACATATTTAATGACAGCAAGCAAAAATATTGAAATTGTAGAAATGATTCACAAGATATGATAGAAAATTGCTAAAGTTTTCATGATATTTGCAATATAGTTGATTTGCTAAAGCAGAAATCCCATTTTTATCTATATAACGTTGCATTTTATTTTATTACTTGACTGAACATTTCTAGTCCTGCGAAAACTGAACTGGATGGTGGAAGTTGTGCTCATTGCGGTAGATGATACGGAAATGTTGTTCTATGGGATCTAAGCCAACGTGCATATAAACATTGGCAGGGTGTAATCTAGGTGTGTTCATTCCTGATGAACAGAACACCCTCAATACATGTGACAATTATTTACAGGCTAGTGTCTTTTTCGGACACCACTCATTTGTAAAGTCCATGTGGATCATCATTTGAGGTGTGTGCTCCCCATATAACTTCAGCCATTAGCGTTTGAACAGCAGTTACATTAAGAAAAATCAACATGAAAAACAAACAAGCAGATACATAAACTGGGGAGAGTGGATAATGTACATGATGGCCCCTCTGGAGAAGGAAGGGCCCCCAATGAGTAATCAGAACTCAGACTATAAAACACTTAATCCAGCTACAGGATGAAAAGTGCATACATAGTCTGCTGCGGTGACTCAAGACAGGTTTGTACAGTGTTAGTCAATAGGTAAGAAACAAGAGAGAAGACAACGCTCTGACGAGGTCGATCTTGTGCTGCTTCCTGTGCAAAGATGGCTGGCTGCCAACCCAACAACGAGCAAAATCTACAGAATTATTGCTCTTCCTTAACTGCTGCTGATAATAGGATAAAAAAAAATATTTGGGTTAAATAATCTGAAAATAGTCAGGACCCGATTAGTGATTGGTCTAAATGTTCTGGTTTATCAGGTAATAAATAAACCTCACTTACATACAATATATACAGAGATGTATTGGCCACGTGTTAATCACTAAATTCAGATTTTTTTAATTCAGTCCCATTTACATCTGTGACCTAGTCTCCCGGTACCTACCCGCACGCAACCTCAAATCCTCACAAGATCTCCTTCTCTACTCCTCTCTTATCTCCTCTTCCCACAATCGCATACAAGATTTCTCCCGTGCCTCCCCCATACTCTGGAACGCTCTACCTCAGCATATCAGACTCTCCCCTGCCATGGAAAGCTTCAAGAGGAACCTCAAGACCCATCTCTTGCAACAAGCCTACAACCTATATTAACCCTCAGTCCAGTACACCACTGCGCAACCAGCTCTGTCCTTACCTATTGTACCATCACCCATTCCCTATAGACTGTGTTCCCTCGCGGGCAGGGTCCTCTCTCCTCCTATACCAGTCTGTTTTGTATTGTTAGTGATTGTTGTATGTATACCCTCTTTTACTGTAAAGCGACATGGAAAAAATGGCGCTATAATAATAAATAATAATAATAATTTCCCACTGGCGTATAATATCCGGCCACTCGCCCTCCCCCCAGATGTATAACCTCTGACCCCCTGCTGTGTCGTCTGCCTTTACTAACGTGCCATAATGACCAGTGGTGCAGCGCTCTCTGATACCAGTGCAGTCCTGTAATAGGAGCCACCGGGGTAACAAGTTCGTTCCTTTAATTTCTTCCTCTTAAATGTTTCCTCATCACCTGTGAGTGATATTATTGAGAAGTGGAAGGAACCGCAGCAACTTGGCCCCCCATTCTGTAATGTTACAGGGTCTTCCTTTCATGGCTGAGGAGCAGAGGGCAGAAAAAAAGTCACCACTGCTCTGCTGACTCCATAACTGCAGAGTCCATACCTCTGGTAACATCAGCACATATGCTGCTCCCAACAGCTTCATGGCCGAGCAACTACAGCAGACGTACATCACCAAGCACAATGCTGTGCATCAGATGGAGTGGTGTAAAGCCACCACCACTGGATTCTGGATAAGACGTGTTTTATGCAGTGATGGATCACACTTCTCTACCTGGTGTCTGATGGACGAGTCTGGGTTTTGTGAACACCAGGAGAAAGCTTGGTGGAAGAAGAATTATGTTATGGGCTTGTTTTAAAGTCTTGACCCCGTAGTTGCAGTTAAGAGAAATATTAATGCTTCAACAAACAAGACATTGGATATGTAGACAATTACAGCTTCCATTTTGTGGGAACAGTTTGAGGAAACCCCTTTTTTGTTCCCCATATCTGTAATCAGTGCACAAGGTCCATACAGATATGGAGGGGGGAAGAACATGACCAGCTGCACAGGGCCCGAATCTCAACCAAGTTATAGAACAGAGATTATGCGCCCAATCTCACCCCATCAGGGTCACGTCACAAATGCTCTTCTGGATGAAGGGGCAAACTTTCCCAAAATCTTGTAGAAATCCTTCCCAAAAGAGCGGGAGCCGTTATACCTGCAGATGAGCCGATGCCATATTAATGTCTAAGGATGTAGAATGGGAGGTCAGAGGAGGTATATAGTGTATACCGTATATACAGTTACCTTTTTTTTAATAAGGAATCTTATAACTCAAAGTTTGAATAAATATATTTGTAAGAAAGAGCTGAAATAACCAAAGATCAGAAAGAGAAAATCGAACAAATAGAATCAAATATTGTAAGAAACTTCGTTATAGTATCATATCCAGTTCCGTACACTCACACAATCGTCATTGAAGCATTGGATAATTCAGAAGGTTTTAATGTAAATTATTTATAACCTATCTCTTATCCATATCCATATAGCTATATACATTTATCTATATCTATCTTTTTGTATATCTATTTCATAGCGATCTGTGTTAAATTCCTTCAACGTGTGACCATATTGGTACTTGATATAACTGGGATCACTAGATTTCCAGCATTTTGTCCTAAAAAAAAGTCTGTAAAACTAACTTCAGACCTGAATCTTCTATTATAACTTTGTTTTCTAACAAGAGGGAGTTCCTAACTTGCTATTTATGTGGCCTCCATTAGACTTTTTGATTAGATCAGATGCTGAATTGAAATATCTCTCTCCCTTTAGATATATACGAGTTGTTTAGTTTTGTCCTTTCATATACCCATCTTCCAGCAGGCCCTTTATGTATCGTCCATAGCTAATTATCTATTGTCCAGCATTTCACAGGGCTCCATACACTGCACAAGGCTTAGCGGTTTCTTCTGTCAGGTGCTTTATTTTAAACACGTAGGTTTTATTTTATTTTTTTTGCAGGTTTTAAGCACACACCCCAGAGACTCAGATTCATGTTGGCTAGTAACTATTTCAGCTATGCCATTGACGTCAATAGTCATTTAAGAAAGTCCGTGGCCCGCCCCTTTTCTCACTCCTGCCAAAGAACTGCAGGCAGGAGCATTTTCAAGAATTAGAAGCAGATTTTGTCTAAGAATGAGGAAACAACATCTAGATAACAATTTTTACTATAAATGTGAAGGTCGCATTTACTTTGTCTAGTAATGGCAAATGGGAAAAACCCACAGTGACTGAAACTGATCATGTAAAAAAAAATAAGACTAACCTATTGTTAGAGAAAATGTTGCACTGTGAACAAATAATGTGACATAGAGAAGGGCTCATGGGTTTAGAGCTGAAACATTCCTCAGTTATAGGTGATGTGAAGAAACCCTTTTTTTCATAGTGGAGTGCTCTTTATGTTTTGATAGATATAACATATATAGATATGCAATAGTATAGATATGTGATAAATTGTGGATAGAAGGATATGCAAATGATAGATAAATAAATCCAAAGAAAGGAAAGGCAGCACTCCAGCAGTAGGTGACAACCAGGTGATGACGAATATTGGCCAACGTGGCAAAGTTTTGGTTAAAAACACTGAATCTTTATCACAAAAAAATTCAGTATTATGAACTGAAAATCTTTTCCTTTTCTTTGAATTTGTCTGGAGAAATTTGATACATAGCCTGGAGGCTTTCCCCCGAAAACTGGTGCTGCTTTGACAGACAGACAGATACAGTGCCTTAAAAAAGTATTCATACCCCATGAACTTATACACTGTTTTTCACATTACACCCACAAACTTAAATACATTTTATGTGATATAACAACACTACAAGAATTAGTGAAGTGTAAAGGAAATGATTAATGGTTTTCGAATTCGTTTAAATATATAAATCTGAAAATTGAATTTAGCCCCCTGAGTCAATACATTGTAGGACCTTTACGCTGCAGTTACCGCTGCAGGTCTTTTGGTGGATGTCTCGCCAGCTTTGCACATCTAGAGATTATATTTTTCCCCCTTCTGCTTTCCATTCTTCTCTATCTCAGTGAGATTGGATGGAGATGTCTGTGATCAGCCATTTTCACATCTTATCAGATTCTCAATGAGGTTTCAGTCTGGACTGTGACTGGACCATTCACATCACACACATGAACGTGGTTTGATCTAAACCATCCATTGTATGTCTGGTAGGATGTTTAGGGTCGTTGTCCTGCTGGTAAGTGAACCTACACCCTAGTCTGAAATCTTTGTGACCTCTAACAGGTTTTTCTAGAGGATTGCCCTGTATATACCTCCATCCATCTTCTCATCAACTCTGACCAGATTCTCTGCCCATGCTGAAGAAAATCCTCCACACAGCAGGATGCTACCACCACCACCACGTGTGACAGCGGGGATAGTATTTTCACGTTGATGTGCAGTATTGGTTTTCTGCTAAACATAGTGTTTTGCATTTAGCCCAAAATTTATACTTTGGGCTCACCTGACAAGAGCACCTTCTTCCACATGAAATGTAGGGGACCCAGCGAGCATGTGGAAGAAAGTTCTCTGGTTAGATGAGACTAAAGTAGAATTTGGACTCTGCATCCAATCTCACTGAGCTAGAGCTATTTTGAACACAAAAGAGATATCCCCCGAAAGACTTGCAGCAGTAATAGCAGCAAAAAATAGTTATACAAAAAGTTGACTCGGGGAGGGGGCTAAATACAAATGCATGTCACAATTTTCAAATTTATATATTTTTTAAATATTTAGAAAACCGTGTAACATTTCCTTTACAAATACTTGCTGCTTAGTGTTGGTATATTGCATAAAATTCCAAGAAAATACATTTAAGTTTCTGGGTGTAATGTGAAAAAATATGTAAACAGTCACAGGGTATGAATACTTTTTCAAGGCACTGTATATATGACAAATAAGATATAGATAGACAAACAGGTGGATATAAGATTGATAGGGTCAGTGGAATTTTACTAAATGTTAAATTGCTGATAAAATGTTTATGTGACGGAGGTCTAAAGCCTGCTTTACATGTTACGATTCTGCATACGATATCGTATGCGATCGTAACCGCCCCCATCGTATGTGCGGCACGTTCAATTTTGTTGAATGTGCCGCACAAACGATTAACCCCCGTCACACGTACTTACCCATCCATACGACCTCGATGTGGGCGGCGAACGTCCACTTCCTGGAGTGGGAGGGATGTTCGGCGTCACATCGACGTCACGCGGCAGCCGGCCAACAGAAGCGGAGGGGCGGAGATGAGCGGGACGTAAACATCCCGCCCACCTCCTTCCTTCCGCATTCCTGTCCAGGAGCCGCAGGACGCAGGTAAGATCTGTTCATCGTTCCCGGGGTGTCACACACTGCGATGTGTGCTACCCCGGGTACGATGAACAACCTGACGTTCAATTCATGAGTAATGAACGACGTGCGTGCGATGAACATTTTACCGTTCATTCGCAATCGCACGTAGCTGTTACACACTACAATGTACCTTACAAAGCCGGATGTGCATCACTTACGACGTGACCCCGCCGACACATCGTAAGGTATATTGTAGTGTGTAAAGCGGGCTTTAGGCTATGTGCCCACAGGACTCTGTACCCGCGGATTTTGCCGAGGACAACCTGCGGATATATCTGGATTTTCTAGATAAATCCGCAGGTTTTAGCAAGTACAGACACTCCCCATATTATCCTATGGGACATGGGGAGTGTCTGTGTCCATGCTGCAGTATGTGCGGCTGCGGCGGAATATGCTGCGGATGTCCAGCAGCCGCACATAACTGTATGTCAATTATTCCTGCGGAAATACCTGCGGAATTCCCGACCCTTCACTACGGAGATAGAGGCTGGGACTTCCGCATGTACAGTTAGGTCCAGAAATATTTGGACAGTGACACAAGTTTTGTTATTTTAGCTGTTTACAAAAACATGTTCAGAAATACAATTATATATATAATATGGGCTGAAAGTGCACACTCCCAGCTGCAATATGAGAGTTTTCACATCCAAATCGGAGAAAGGGTTTATGTGAGGTAGCACGGTCGGCTGCGCAGCAGAAGACACGGGATCCAGGCATTAAGGTTCACAGCACACGGCTTTAATGTCCAAACAAAAGTCCACAACAATATACATGTGCCTCTCCAGCAGAGAGCTCAGGGAGTTGTGTTCACTCCCTCACACTCGGCACACCTGCCCTTGTTCCTGTTTCCATTTAACCCTTCCTTCAGCCTGTAGGGAAACAGCATTAACCCTAGAGTGGATTCACTTTCTATCATGGAGTGAGCACAACCGAGGCGAGACATACCGGCCGTCATAGATAACCCCGGTCACAGTCTCACATACCCCTCCCCTCAGTTCAAGCGTGCGGGGTTGAACTCCCGCCATCAAACATGGGCCGCGGGACAAGGCATCGGCGTTGCCCTGCAACCTACCGGCCCTATGTTCAACCGTAAACCGGAAGTTCTGCAGAGAAAGGAACCACCGGGTAACCCGGGCATTCCGTTCCTTGGCGGACCTCATCCAGACCAGTGGAGAGTGATCCGTCACCAAGCGAAACTGCCGTCCCAGCAGGTAATAGCGTAGGGACTCCAAGGCCCACTTGATCGCCAGGCACTCCTTCTCCACTACGCTATAATTCCGCTCGGGAGGGGTGAGCTTCCTACTTAAGAAGGTGACAGGGTGTTCCTCCCCCTGAACCACCTGAGACAACACTGCCCCCAGGCCGACCTCTGAGGTGTCAGTCTGTACTATGAACTCCTTCTGGAAATCAGGGTGTACGAGAACGGGCTGTCCGCACAGGACCCCCTTCAGGGCCCGGAAGGAGTCCTCGGCCTGCGGAGTCCAGCGCACCATGACGGACTTCTTGCCTTTGAGAAGGTCCGTCAAGGGGGCTGATAGTCCCGCAAAATCCTTTACAAACCTCCTGTAGTACCCCACGATACCCAGGAAGGCCCTAACCTGCTTCGTGGTCAGGGGTCTAGGCCACTTCTGGATCGCCTCAACCTTGTTAACTTGGGGCTTAATCACTCCTTGGCCTATCACGTAGCCCAAGTAGCGGGCTTCCGTGAGACCCAACGCACATTTCTTGGGATTGGCTGTCAATCCGGCTGTTCAAAGCGCGTCCACCACCGCTTGTACCTGTTCCAAGTGGGTCTGCCACTCGGAGCTGTAAATAATGATGTCATCAAGGTACGCTGATGCATACGCCTGGTGGGGTTCCAGCACTAAGTCCATCAACCTCTGGAACGTGGCCGGAGCGCCATGTAACCCAAAAGGCAAGACAACATAGTGGAAGAGACCCTCTGGCGTAACAAAAGCGGTTTTCTCCTTGGCGGACTCAGTCAGTGGCACCTGCCAGTACCCCTTGGTCAGGTCGAGCGTGGTAAAATATCGCGCCTGTCCCAGCCTATCAATCAGCTCATCCACCCGGGGCATGGGGTAGAGATCGAACTTGGATATTTCGTTCAATCCCCTAAAGTCATTGCAGAACCTTAAGGAGCCATCGGGTTTTGGTATTAGGACAATCGGACTAGCCCATTCACTTCGGGATTTTTCGATGACCCCCAGGCGTAACATTGTCTTTACTTCCTCCGATATGGCTTGTCGTCGAGCCTCCGGTACCCGGTATGACTTCAGGCGTACCTTCAGGTGGGGCTCGGTGACAATATCATGTCGTATCAGACTGGTCCTACCGGGCAGCTCGGAGAAGACATCGGGGTTCTGCTGAACCAACCGTCTGGCCTCTCGCCTCTGAGTCTTGGTGAGGGCTTCTCCAATCCTTACTTCCGGTTCATCCTCTCCGGAGGTCGCTGGAGCCGGAGGTGAACGACCCGAAGAGGAGGGAGATGGGGAAAAAACAGCCATCAGGCTTTCCCGTTCCTGCCAAGGTTTTAATAGGTTGACATGGTATATTTGTTCAGGTTTCCGCCTACCGGGCTGCAATACTTTATAGTTAACCACCCCGACTCTCTCCTTTATCTCGTAGGGGCCTTGCCACTGAGCCAGGAATTTACTCTCCGCCGTGGGGATTAATACCAACACCCGATCCCCGGGTTTAAAGGTCCGCACGGTGGCTTGTCTATTGTAGCGGCCGCTTTGCGCGGCCTGAGCCTCCTGTAAATGCTCCTTCACAATTGGCATAACCACGCTTATGCGGTTCTGCATTCCTAAAATGTGTTCAATCACACTTTTATGGGGGGTGGGCTCCTGCTCCCATGTTTCCTTTGCCAGGTCCAACAATCCCCGGGGATGTCGCCCTATAACAATTCAAAAGGCGAAAACCCCGTGGATGCCTGTGGCACCTCACGGATGGCAAACATCAAATAGGGAAGCATCATATCCCAGTCTTTCCCGTCTTTTGAAATCACCCTTTTTAGCATGGTTTTCAGGGTTTTATTGAAACGTTCCACTAAACCGTCCGTTTGAGGATGATACACAGACGTACGCAACTGCTTGATCTGGAGTAGCCGGCATAGCTCTTTGGTCACTTTAGACATGAATGGGGTCCCCTGATCCGTCAGGATCTCCTTGGGCAACCCCACCCGGCAGAACACCGCAAACAACTCCCGAGCTATAAGCTTGGCTGCAGTATGTCTGAGAGGTATCGCCTCGGGATACCGGGTGGCATAGTCAACGATCACTAGGATGTGTTGGTGCCCTCGAGCGGACTTTACGAGGGGCCCCACCAGATCCATCCCTATCCGTTCAAAAGGGACTTCTATAATGGGTAACGGTACCAACGGACTGCGAAAATGGGTCAGGGGTGCGGTAAGCTGACACTCCGGGCAGGTTTCGCAGAACCGTTTTACCTCCCCAAAGACCCCGGGCCAATAGAACCTTTGCAATATTCGCTCCTGCGTTTTCTTGACCCCTAGGTGGCCACTCATCAGGTGTTTATGAGCCAAGTCGAGGACCCGCCGGCGATACGGCTGGGGCACCACCAACTGTTCTACCCCCACGCCCCGTATTTCATCTACCCGGTAGAGTAAATCTTGCTTAAGAGCGAAATGGGGGTACCTTACCTGGGCACCGGGCAGCTGTGCCACCCCGTCAACTACTGTCACCCGACTCCGGGCATGTATTAACGTAGGGTCCTGGAGTTGGGCTGTCCCAAACGTATCCGGGGACGCCTCCAACTCCGGGATGGGCTCGACCATCTCAGCCTCTCCTGCCAATACCTCTAGGGGTGACCTATCGGGTTCACACTCTGTCCCTATCATGGTGACCCCTACGGCAGGCGTCCCGGATTCAGGATTGTAGGGCTCAGGTCCCGGACTGACCAATATCTGAGGGGACTTAGGGGGTCCCCTCCATAAAGTCCAAAAATAGGGCAGATCCCTTCCTAGGATCACGTCATAAGGAAGAGTGTTAAGAAGTCCCACCTCATGTTGCACCTGACCGCAAGGTGCTGTGATGGTGACAATCCCCGTGGGATAGTCTCGGCGGTCCCCATGTATGCAAACCACCCCCACGGTACGTCCTGTGGCCTTTACTTTAGCCCTCAAGGTGGATCGCACAAGGGTCACTAAGCTTCCGGAATCCAACAATCCTGTAACCGGACATCCATTCACCTGTATTTGGCACAAGTGGGGCTCCGTCTCTGGGGAGACCAGGTCAGCGGTACACACCACCTGAGCATACATTGAACCCCGCCGGGTAACCCCACAATCCATGGGCTCCGTGGTGAGGGGACACTGGGCTTCCATATGTCCCACCCGCTGGCACCGCCAACATCTAATGGGGACGGAAACCCCCTTGACGGGTTGTCGTTTAGGGTACAGAACCTTCCGGACCTCAGGAATGGCGGCCGCGGCCTCAGACGGGGCGGTAGGGGACTCCTGCACCGTTGTCAGCGGTGGGTCCTTGGCCCTCGGCTTGGAGGGGCCGGACCGACGGGCGGTACGCAAAGTCTCAGTGTCCCGTATCAAGTCCTGCGTAGCCACATGCCGCTCTACCAGGGACACTAATTGGTCCAGGGTACTCGGGTCACCCTGTCCTACCCACCGTTGAACGGTGACGGGTAAAGTGCGCACAAAACGATCCACTACTACCCTTTCCACCATTTGCGCCGGGCTCAGAGTGTCAGGCTGCAACCACTTTTTTACAAGATGCAACAAGTCATAGGCCTGGGAGCGGACGGGTTTGGCTTCCTCATAGAACCACTGATTTACCCGCTGAGCCCGTACATAGGTATTCACCCCCAACCGAGCCAGTATTTCGGCTTTTAGGGTCGCATAGTCAATGGCGTCCTCGGTACAGAGGTCCAGATACGCTTTTTGGGATTCCCCTGTCAGATAGGGCGACAATACCTCAGCCCACTGGGGGGTCGGCAGCTTTTCCCGCTTGGCCACCCGCTCAAACACCGCCAGGAACGCTTCCACATCATCCCCCGGGGTCATCTTTTGCAACGCTTGTCTCACCGCTTTCCGGACGCTGCCGTCGTCACCCGGTCCCGGGGTTGTTGCTGCTGGTCCGGCACGGATCGACTTGGCCAGGAGAACCATCTGTTCTTGGTGCTTTTTTTCCTGCGCTTGCAAGGATTGCTGCTGACGTTCCAACGCCCGGAGCAGGTGTGCATTGGTCTGTTGCTGCTGTGCATTGGCCTCTTGTAGCTGTGCATTAGCCTGTTGTTGCTGTGCATTAGCCTGTTGTTGCTGTGCATTAGCCTGAGCCAGCTGCTGTAGTATGTCCTCCATGGCGTCACCGGGTTTGGGCTGTAGTATAGCCGCTCGAATCCAGGACATGTGCTACCGGGTCACCAGGGATGGATGCTACACCTCACCGGCTGGTATGCCCGCATTCTCCACCATATGTGAGGTAGCACGGTCGGCTGCGCAGCAGAAGACACGGGATCCAGGCATTAAGGTTCACAGCACACGGCTTTAATGTCCAAACAAAAGTCCACAACAATATACATGTGCCTCTCCAGCAGAGAGCTCAGGGAGTTGTGTTCACTCCCTCACACTCGGCACACCTGCCCTTGTTCCTGTTTCCATTTAACCCTTCCTTCAGCCTGTAGGGAAACAGCATTAACCCTAGAGTGGATTCACTTTCTATCATGGAGTGAGCACAACCGAGGCGAGACATACCGGCCGTCATAGATAACCCCGGTCACAGTCTCACATTTAGGAATCATAGCTCTGTAATGCATAGCCTCCTCTTTTTCAAGGGACCAAAAGTAATTGGACAAGGGACTCTAAGGGCTGCAATTAACTCTGAAGGCGTCTCCCTCGTTAACCTGTAATCAATGAAGTAGTTAAAAGGTCTGGGGTTGATTACAGGTGTGTGGTTTTGCATTTGGAAGCTGTTGCTGTGACCAGACAACATGCGGTCTAAGGAACTCTCAATTGAGGTGAAGCAGAACATCCTGAGGCTGAAAAAAAAGAAAAAATACATCAGAGAGATAGCAGACATGCTTGGAGTAGCAAAATCAACAGTCGGGTACATTCTGAGAAAAAAGGAATTGACTGGTGAGCTTGGGAACTCAAAAAGGCCTGGGCGTCCACGGATGACAACAGTGGTGGATGATCGCCGCATACTTTCTTTGGTGAAGAAGAACCCGTTCACAACATCAACTGAAGTCCAGAACACTCTCAGTGAAGTAGGTGTATCTGTCTCTAAGTCAACAGTAAAGAGAAGACTCCATGAAAGTAAATACAAAGGGTTCACATCTAGATGCAAACCATTCATCAATTCCAAAAATAGACAGGCCAGAGCTAAATTTGCTGAAAAACACCTCATGAAGCCAGCTCAGTTCTGGAAAAGTATTCTATGGACAGATGATACCAAGATCAACCTGTACCAGAATGATGGGAAGAAAAAAGTTTGGAGAAGAAAGGGAACGGCACATGATCCAAGGCACACCACATCCTCTGTAAAACATGGAGGAGGCAACGTGATGGCATGGGCATGCATGGCTTTCAATGGCACTGGGTCACTTATGTTTATTGATGACATAACAGCAGACAAGAGTAGCCGGATGAATTCTGAAGTGTACCGGGATATACTTTCAGCCCAGATTCAGCCAAATGCCGCAAAGTTGATCGGACGGCGCTTCATAGTACAGATGGACAATGACCCCAAGCATACAGCCAAAGCTACCCAGGAGTTCATGAGTGCAGAAAAGTGGAACATTCTGCAATGGCCAAGTCAATCACCAGATCTTAACCAAATTGAGCATGCATTTCACTTGCTCAAATTCAGACTTAAGACGGAAAGACCCACAAACAAGCAAGACCTGAAGGCTGCGGCTGTAAAGGCCTGGCAAAGCATTAAGAAGGAGGAAACCCAGCGTTTGGTGATGTCCATGGGTTCCAGACTTAAGGCAGTGATTGCCTCCAAAGGATTCGCTACAAAATATTGAAAATAAAAATTTTTTTTTTGGGTTTGGTTTATTTGTCCAATTACTTTTGACCTCCTAAAATGTGGAGTGTTTGTAAAGAAATGTGTACAATTCCTACAATTTCTATCAGATATTTTTGTTCAAACCTTCAAATTAAACGTTACAATCTGCACTTGAATTCTGTTGTAGAGGTTTCATTTCAAATCCAATGTGGTGGCATGCAGAGCCCAACTCGCGAAAATTGTGTCACTGTCCAAAGATTTCTGGACCTAACTGTAAGTCGCATGAATGTCCGCAGGTTTACCGCAGATATTTTGCTGGAATCCCGCAGCTATGTATAGCTGCGGATTCCGGGGATCAGCTGCGGGAAACCTGCGGACATACCTGCAGATATATCTGTGGGTGCAGAGTCCCGTGGGCACATAGCCATATCTAAACACATACAAAGATGTAGTTGACATCCTTCCTGTCCTGCGGATTATCACATCACCATCTCTTGTAATTCAGCCTATAATGGGACAATATGGAATTGCTAATCAGGCGATTCCCTAATATAATAATGACAGTGATTGCAGAGGTGGCGATCCATTTTCTATGAATATGATATATTCGTCTGTGTGATCATCACCTGTACAGTCTTCTCTACTCCTCCTGGATCTACAAGCTCGCACCACTGATCCCATAAAATCTTTATTTATGTGGGTATTGCTGAAAGTTTTGATTTCTTCCAAATACAAAGGTTTCCTCACAAATATCTTGTGATCAGACCTGGTTGAAAACAGTGAACACAGCTCCTGCCAGATGTGTCTATATAAATGGAAATATTGGCTGCCAGGCTGACGCTTGACGTGTCATCATATTACAGGCATGTTATGACAGCTCATAGATATCCAGCCTGCAGCAATGCCGGAGAGTGTGAATGCTGCTCAGTGCATCTTAAAAATCATAAGTATTTCCTCAGAATTTGCATATAATATCACACTTTACCCTTTGTCCATGCCAGAGGGGCCAAGCAGTAGTTTTGGCTTTTGTGGGCAGGAATGCAGGGGGAAGGATGATGATTTTAGTCAAGGTGGAGAGAGAATAATTTCCCCTCCACATTTTTGCTCTTTCTCATGAGAACTGCTTTAGAGAACTAGTCAGTGATGTAGTTTTAGGATTTCACATTTCCTCTGGTATAGAACATTAAAATACCTAGCACAAGGGCCAATTCCAATTTTATACAAAGTGGGGCCCTGTGCAAAAGTTGAAAGTAGTTCACCAACTGCTAATATATTGCACCACCAAACTAAAGCTTTTAGGTTGCATTTATATGCACTGAGTTCAGACCATTCGGCGCTTGTTTACCGACATCTTTACACAGACTGCTGAAGAATGATGGGCACAGAGCGATCACTAGTAGATCAATCTGTCCTCAGAGTATCCTGTTATCGGCAGCACTTCTGCAGTTTGCATCGGGCGATGAGCTGCTGAGAACAATGATTTTTGTTGCACCATAAACAATCCAATCACCCGATGAATAAGAAGCATTTTGCTTGCTCATTGGGTGACTGCTGACGTGTTTACACCTATGAACTTTTATCTTTGCATCTGGAATACATAAATGGACACAAATACTGTATGTTACAAACACCTGTATGTACACACATAGCATGTATACACTGAGCACATACACACATGCAGTGGGGAAAAGAAGTATGTGATACACTGCCGATTTTGCAAGTTTTCCTAACTAGAATGAATGGAGAGGTCTGTAATTTTTATTGCAGGTAACTTCAGCTGAGATGGCCAGAATAAAAACAAACAAAAAAACCTCAAAATCACATTGTATGATTTTTAAATAATTAGTTTGTATTTTATTGCATGAAATTAGTATTTGATACAATAGAAAAACAAAACTTAATATTTGGTACAGAAACCTTTGTCTGCAAATACAGAGGTCAGATGTTTCCTGTAGTTCTTGACCAAGTTTGCACACACTGCAGCAGGGGTTTTGCAGACTCCTCCATACAGATCTTCTCCAGATCTTTCAATTTTCTGGGCTGTCTCTTGACAACATTAAGTTTTAGCCCCCTCCAAAGATTTTCTATTGGGTTCAGGTCTGTAGACTGGGTAGGCCACTTCAGCACCTTGAAATGCTTCTTACGTGCCGCTCCTTAGTTGCCCTGGCTGTGTGTTTTGGGTCATTGTCATGCTGTAAGACCCAGCCACGACCCATCATCAATGCTCTTACTGAGGAAAGGAGGTTGAAGGCTAAAATCTCGCAATACATGACCCCATCCATCCTCCCTTCAATATAGTGCAGTCATCCTGTCCCCTTTGCAGAAAAGCGCTCTGAAATTATGATGTTTCCATCCCCATGCTCCAGGGGACAGTGTTCTGGGGTTGTTCTCATTCTTCTTCTTCCTCCACCAAACATGGTGAGTGGAGTTGATGCCAAAAAGTTTTAATTCAGTCTCATATGACCACATGACCTTCTCTGGGTCATTCAGATGGTCACTGGTGAACTTCAAACAGGTCTGGACATGTGTTGGTGTGAGCAGGGGGACCGTGTGTGCTCTGCAAGATTTTAATCCATGACAGCGTAGTATATTACTAACAGCGATCTTTGAGATTGTGATCCCAGCTCTCTTCAGGTCATTGACCAGGTCCTCCTGTGTAGTTCTGGGCTGATTCCTGAATTTCTCAGAATCATCCTAAAGCGGGCTTTACACACTGCGATATCGGTCCCGATATCGCTAGTGTGAGTACCCGCCCCCATCTGTTGCGCGACACGGGCAAATCGCTGCCCGTGCCGCACAACATCGCCCAGACCTGTCACACATACTTACCTGCCCGGCGACGTTGCTGTGACCGGCGAACCGCCTCCTTTCTAAGGGGGCGGTCCGTGCGGCGTCACAGCGACGTCACTGAGCGGCCGCCCAATAGCAACGGATGGGCGGAGCTGAGCGGGACGTAACATCCCGCCCACCTCCTTCCTTCCGCATAGCGGTCGGGAGGCAGGTAAGGAGAGGTTCCTCGTTCCTGCAGTGTCACACGGAGCGATGTGTGCTGCCGCAGGAACGAGGAACAACCTCGTTACTGCTGCAGTAACGATTTTTGAGAATGGACCCCCATGTCACCGATGAGCGATTTTGCAAGTTTTTGCAACGATGCAAAATCGCTCATAGGTGTCACACGCAATGGCATCGCTAATGCGGCCGGATGTGCGTCACCAATTCCGTGACCCCAACGAGTTCGCATTAGCGATGTCGTAGCGTGTAAAGCCCCCTTAACTCCACGATGTGAGATCTTGCATGGAGCACCAGACCAAGTAAGAGTGACAGTCATCTTGTGTTTCTTCCATTTTCTAATAATTGCACCAACAGTTGTTGCCTTCTCACCAAGCTGCTTGCCTATTGTCCTGTAGCCCATCCCAGTCTTGTGCAGGTTTACAATTTAGTTAGTCATGTCCTTAGACAGCTCTTTGGTTTTGGCCATGGTGGAGAGGTTAGAGTGTGATTGATTGTTTGTGGACAAGTGTCTTTTATAAAGGTAACAAGTTCAAAAAGGTGCAGTTAATACAGGTAATGAGTGCAAAGTAGGAGGGATTCTTAAAGAAAAAATAAGAGGTCTGTGAGAGACAGAATTCTTGTTGGTTGGTAGGTGATCAAATACTTATTTCATGCAATAAAATGCAAATGAATTATTTAAAAATCATCCAATGTATGATTTATATGATGCTTTATATGTATATTTTATATCATAGTATCATAGTTTTTAAGGTTGAAGGGAGACTCTAAGTCCATCTAGTTCAACCCGTAGCCTAACATGTTGATCCAGAGGAGGGCAAAAAAACCCCAATGTGGCAAACAAGTTCCAATGGGGAAAAAATTTCCTTCCTGACTCCACATCCGGCAATCAGACTAGTTCCCTGGATCAATACCCTGTCATAAAATCTAATATACATAACTGGTAATATTAAATTTTTCAAGAAAGGCATCCAGGCTCTGCTTAAATGTTAGTAGTGAATCACTCATTACAACATCATGCGGCAGAGAGTTCCATAGTCTCACTGCTCGTACAGTAAAGAATCCTCGTCTGTGATTATGATTAAACCTTCTTTCCTCAAGACGTAGCGGATGCCCCCATGTTCCAGTCAAAGGCCTAGGTGTAAAAAGATCTTTGGAAAGGTCTCTGTACTGTCCCCTCATATATTTATACATTGTGATTAGATCCCCCCTAAGCCTTCGTTTTTCCAAACTAAATAACCCCAAGTTTAATAACCTGTCTTGGTATTGCAGCCCCCCCATTCCTCTAATAATCTTGGTCGCTCTTCTCTGCACCCTCTCCAGTTCAGCTATGTCCTTCTTATATATCGGTGACCAGAATTGTACACAGTAGTCTAAGTGCGGTCGCACTAGTGACTTGTACAGGGGTAGAACTATATTTTTTTCATGAACACTTATACCTCTTTTAATACATCCCATTATTTTATTAGCCCTGGCAGCAGTTGCCTGACACTGTCCACTAAAGTGAAGTTTACCATCCACCCATACACCCAAGTCTTTTTCTGTGTCTGTTTTACCCAGTGTTCTACAATTAAGTACATAATTATAAATTGTATTTCCTCTACCCAAGTGCATGACCTTACATTTATCTACATTAAACTTCAATTGCCACTTCTCAGCCCAATCCTCCAATTTACAGAAATATCCCTGTAATATAAAATTATCCTCCTCTGTATTGATTACCCTGCAGAGTTTAGTATCATCTGCAAATATTGAAATTCTACTCCGCATGCCCCCAACAAGGTCATTTATAAATATGTTGAAAAGAAGCGGGCCCAATACTGACCCCTGTGGTACCCCACTATGAACTGAGACCCAGTCCGAGTACGTACCATTAATAACCACCCTTTGTTTCCTATCACTGAGCTAGTTTTTAACCCAGTTACACATATTTTCCCCTATCCCCATTATTCTCATTTTATGTACCAACCTTTTGTGTGGCACCGTATCAAAAGCTTTTGAAAAGTCCATATACACAACATCCACTGCATTTCCCTGGTCCAGGCTTGAACTTACCTCTTCATAGAAGCTGATCAAATTAGTTTGACAGGATCGATCCCTCATAAACCCATGTTGATACTCTGTCATAAGGTTATTTTTCTTGAGATACTCCAGTATAGCATCTCTCAAGAAACCCTCAAGGATTTTACCAACCGTAGAGGTTAAACTTACCGGCCTATAATTTCCCGGCTCAGTTTTTGTCCCCTTTTTGAATATTGGCACCACATTTGCTATGCGCCAGTCCTGCGGTACCGACCCTGTTATTAAGGAATCTGAGAATATTAAAAATAATGGTCTATCTATCACAGAACTCAATTCCTGTAGTACTCTGGGGTGTATGCCATCCGGCCCGGAGATTTGTCAACCTTAGTGATTTCGAGGCGGCGGCGTACTTCTTGCTGGGTTAAGCAGGTAATATTCAAGGGTGAATTTATGGTATCACTGGTCATGTCATCTGCCATGGCATTTTCTTGTATAAAAACCGTAGAAAAAAAGTCATTCAGCAGGTTGGCTTTACCCTCATCCCCTTCCACCATTTCACCAAGACTATTTTTAAGGGGGCCAAGACTATCGCTTTTCAGTTTTTTACTGTTTAGGTCGTTAAAGAATATTTTAGGATTATTTTTACTTTCTCTCGCAATGAGTCTCTCTGTCTCAAACTTAGCTAACTTAATTTGCTTTTTACATATTTTATTTAATTTTCTATAATTATATAATGCCTCATCACTACCTACCCTCTTTAATTCTTTTAAGGCTTTCTGTTTTTCTTTTATTGCTTCCCTTACAGCTCTATTTAGCCATAGGGGTTTCCTCCTATTTCTAGCATGTTTGTTCCCATAGGGTATATTTTCTGCACAAGCCCTATTCAGGATGCTCATAAAAGTCTCCCATTTGCTTTGTGTACTTTTATTACTTAGTACATCATCCCAGTTTATTGCACTAAGATCATCTCTCAACCGTTTAAAATTTGCTTTCCTGAAGTTTAGTGTCCTTGTAGCCCCTCTACTAGACATCTTACTAAAGAATACATGAAAACTTATTATTTTGTGATCACTATTCCCCAAGTAACCCCCAACTTGTATATTTGATATGCGGTCTGGCCTATTGGTTAGTACAAGGTCTAGTAGTGCTCCCCCTCTTGTGAGGTCCTGTACCATTTGTGAAAGGTAATTATCTTTCATTGTTATCAAAAATCTATTTCCTTTGCTGGAACTGCAAGTTTCTGTTCCCCAATTTATATCAGGATAGTTAAAGTCCCCCATAATAATTACCTCTCCGAGACTCGCTGCTTTATCAATTTGCTTTATGAGGAGATTCTCTACCTCTTCCATAATATTCGGCGTCTTATAACACACCCCTATCAGTATTTTATTATTCATTCTCCCCCCCCTTATCTCCACCCATAGGCAGGGCTGTATTTTGCCTTCGTGCTGCCCTAGGCACTTTAAGTGGTCGCGCCCCTTATTGACAACGTAAAACTGAGTTTTCGCACACGACATCTGTTTAAGGCAGATCTACTCTGTAAAACACTTTAAGGCTATGTGCGCACGTTGCGTACAGTTCACTGCAGAAATTTCTGCAGCGATCTGAAGAGCACATGTGCGCTTCTAATCGCTGCAGAAAATGTCCGTAGTGAGCGCCGATTCCATGCGCTCTGCCTGCAGCTCCTGCCATAGACAGAGCAGGAGCTGCCGGCAAAGCGCAGGAAAGAAGTGACATGTCACTTCTTTTTACGCAGCGCTTCGGCAGTAGCCGAAGCGCTGCGCTCTAAAGCGCCATGTGCGCACGGCCCCTGCACAATCTCCATAGACTGTGCAGGGGACGCAGGACGCATGCAGTTACGCTGCGCTACAAAGCGCAGCGTAACTGCATGTATTTGCGCAACGTGCGCACATAGCCTAAAAAGTATCAATGAGAAACGAAGGGCACTAACCCCCCCCCCCCCCCAATGGGGATCACCACGGGCACATCAAAACATAGCATGAGTATAAAATATTTCCACCACACCATCCCCACTTATATACTGTGACTGTCACGCTGCCCCTAATAAACACCACACTGCCCTCCCTTATAAATTATACCCACCACACCTTCCTCAATTATGAAATATGATCTGCACATGGACCTCACATCATGCTGCCCCCTCCTCACAATGTCCCATGCATGCTGCCCCCTCCTCACAATGTCCCATGCATGCTGCCCCCTCCTCACAATGTCCCATGCATGCTGCCCCCTCCTCACAGTGTCCCATGCATGCTGCCCCCTCCTCACAGTGTCCCATGCATGCTGCCCCCTCCTCACAGTGTCCCATGCATGCTGCCCCCTCCTCACAATGTCCCATGCATGCTGCCCCCTCCTCACAATGTCCCATGCATGCTGCCCCCTCCTCACACTGTCCCATGCATGCTGCCCCCTCCTCACAATGTCCATGCGTGCTGCCCCCTCCTCACAGTGTCCCATGCATGCTGCCCCCTCCTCACAATGTCCCATGCATGCTGCCCCCTCCTCACAATGTCCCATGCATGCTGCCCCCTCCTCACACTGTCCCATGCATGCTGCCCCCTCCTCACAATGTCCATGCGTGCTGCCCCCTCCTCACAGTGTCCCATGCATGCTGCCCCCTCCTCACAATGTCCCATGCATGCTGCCCCCTCCTCACAATGTCCCATGCCTGCTGCCCCCTCCTCACAGTGTCCCATGCATGCTGCCCCCTCCTCACAGTGTCCCATGCATGCTGCCCCCTCCTCACAATGTCCCATGCATGCTGCCCCCTCCTCACACTGTCCCATGCATGCTGCCCCCTCCTCACAATGTCCATGCGTGCTGCCCCCTCCTCACAGTGTCCCATGCATGCTGCCCCCTCCTCACAATGTCCCATGCATGCTGCCCCCTCCTCACAGTGTCCCATGCATGCTGCCCCCTCCTCACAGTGTCCCATGCATGCTGCCCCCTCCTCACAGTGTCCCATGCATGTGCCCCCTCCTCACAATGTCCCATGCATGCTGCCCCCTCCTCACAATGTCCCATGCATGCTGCCCCCTCCTCAGTGTCCCATGCATGCTGCCCCCTCCTCAGTGTCCCGTGCATGCTGCTCCCTCCTCACAATGTCCCATGCATGCTGCCCCCTCCTCACAGTGTCCCGTGCATGCTGCCCCCTCCTCACAGTGTCCCGTGCATGCTGCCCCCTCCTCACAGTGTCCCATGCATGCTGCCCCCTCCTCACAGTGTCCCGTGCATGCTGCCCCCTCCTCAGTGTCCCATGCATGCTGCCCCCTCCTCACAGTGTCCCGTGCATGCTGCCCCCTCCTCACAGTGTCCCGTGCATGCTGCTCCCTCCTCACAGTGTCCCATGCATGCTGCCCCCTCCTCACAGTGTCCCATGCATGCTGCCCCCTCCTCAGTGTCCCGTGCATGCTGCCCCTCTCCATGAGCTCCTAATGGTGCCTTCCTCTTTTCCATAATGACACCTCCATGCTGCCCACTCATCATACTAAGACCACCACACTAGCGCTTATGCTGAGACCCACACACACATACACACACACACACACACACACACTACCCCACTCTTGATATTGACTCCCCCTACATTGTTCCACTCCATACTGAGCCCACACATGCTGCCCATTCTCCATAATGAGCTCCCAATGCTGCCCCCCTCTTATTCTGAGTCCTTACACTCCCCCCCCAATCGATATTGTCATTGCTCTATCCCTCAACCCTTGTCCTCTGTCTCTAGCATTGGCCCCTCTCTCCCATTCCCCCAGCAGCAGCCTCTCTCCCCCCGCCTCCAGCAGCAGCCTCTCCCCCAGCATCAGCCTCTCTCCCCCCAGCCTCAGCCTCTCTCCCCCCAGCCTCCCTCAGCATCAGCCTCCCTGCTCCCAGCTTACCCCAGCATCAGCCTCTCTCCTCCCAGCCTCCCCCAGCATGAGCCTCCTCCAGCATCAGCCTCTCCTCCCAGCCTCCCCCAGCATGAGCCTCCCCCAGCATCAGCCTCTCTCCTCCCAGCCTCCCACAGCATCAGCCTCCCTCCTCCCAGCCTCCCCCAGCATCAGCCTCCCTCCTCCCAGCCTCCCCCAGCATCAGCCTCCCTCCTCTCCCAGCATCAGCCTCTCTCCTCCCAGCCTCCCACAGCATCAGCCTCTCTCCTCCCAGCCTCCCACAGCATCAGCCTCTCTCCTCCCAGCCTCCCACAGCATCAGCCTCCCTCCTCCCAGCCTCCCACAGCATCAGCCTCCCTCCTCCCAGCCTCCCCCAGCATCAGCCTCCCTCCTCCCAGCCTCCCCCAGCATCAGCCTCCCTCCTCCCAGCCTCCCCCAGCATCAGCCTCTCTCCTCCCAGCCTCCCCCAGCATCAGCCTCTCGCCTCCCCCAGCATCAGCCTCTCTCCTCCCAGCCTCCCCCAGCATCAGCCTCTCGCCTCCCCCAGCATCAGCCTCTCTCCTCCCAGCCTCCCCCAGCATCAGCCTCTCGCCTCCCCCAGCATCAGCCTCTCGCCTCCCAGCCTCCCCCAGCATCAGCCTCTCTCCTCCCAGCCTCCCACAGCATCAGCCTCCCTCCTCCCAGCCTCCCCCAGCATCAGCCTCCCTCCTCCCAGCCTCCCCCAGCATCAGACTCCCTCCTCTCCCAGCATCAGCCTCTCTCCTCCCAGCCTCCCACAGCATCAGCCTCTCTCCTCCCAGCCTCCCACAGCATCAGCCTCCCTCCTCCCAGCCTCCCCCAGCATCAGCCTCCCTCCTCCCAGCCTCCCCCAGCATCAGCCTCCCTCCTCCCAGCCTCCCCCAGCATCAGCCTCCCTCCTCCCAGCCTCCCCCAGCATCAGCCTCCCTTCTCCCAGCCTCCCCCAGCATCAGCCTCCCTTCTCATCAGCCTCCCTTCTCATCAGCCTCCCTCCTGATCAGCCTCCCTCCTGATCAGCCTCCCTCCTCATCAGCCTCCCTCCTCATCAGCCTCCCTCCTCATCAGCCTCCCTCCTCATCAGCCTCCCTCCTCATCAGCCTCCCTCCTCCAAGCCTCCCCCTCCCCCTCCCAGCCTCCCCAAGCATCAGCCTTCCTCCTCCCAGCCTCCCTCAGCATCAGCCTCCCTCCTCCAAGCCTCACCTTCCCCCTCCCAGCCTCCCCCAGCATCAGCCTCTCTCCTCCCAGCCTCCCCCAGCCTCAGCCTCCCTCCTCCCAGCCTCCCTCAGCCTCCCTCCTCCCCCAGCATCAGCCTCCCTCCTCCCAGCCTCCCCCAGCATCAGCCTTCCTCCTCCCAGCCTCCCCCAGCATCAGCCTCCCTCCTCCCTCAGCATCAGCCTCCCTCCTCCAAGCCTCCCTCAGCATCAGCTTCCCTCCTCCAAGCCTCACCCTCCCAGCTTCCCCCAGCATCAGCCTCTCTCCTCCCAGCCTCCCCCAGCATCAGCCTCCCTCCTCCCTCAGCATCAGCCTCCCTCCTCCAAGCCTCCCTCAGCATCAGCTTCCCTCCTCCAAGCCTCACCCTCCCAGCCTCCCCCAGCATCAGCCTCTCTCCTCCCAGCCTCCCCCAGCATCAGCCTCCCCCAGCCTCAGCCTCCCTCCTCCCCCAGCCTCCCTCCTCCCCCAGCCTCAGCCTCCCTCCTCCCTCAGCCTCCCTCCTCCAAGTCTCCCTCAGCATCAGCTTCCCTCCTCCAAGCCTCACCCTCCCAGCCTCCCCCAGCATCAGCCTCCCTCAGCATCAGCCTCCCTCAACATCAGCCTCCCCCTCCCAGCCTCCCCCAGAATCAGCCTCTCTTCTCCCAGCCTCCCCCCCAGCTTCAGCCTCTCTCTCCCCCCAGCCTCAGCCTCTCTCTCCCCCCAGCCTTAGCCTCTCTCTCCCCCCAGCCTTAGCCTCTCTCCCCCCAGCCTCCCCCCCAGCCTCAGCCTCTCTCTCTTCCCAGACTCCCCCCAGCCTCAGCCTCTCTCTTCCCAGCCTCTCTCTCTTCCCAGCCTCCCCCCAGCCTCAGCCTCTCTCTCTTCCCAGCCTCCCCCCAGCCTCTCTTCCCAGCCTCCCCCCAGTCTCAGTCTCTCTCTCTTCCCAGCCTCAGCCTCTCTCTCTTCCCAGCCTCCCCTCAGCCTCTCTCTTCCCAGCCTCTCTTTTCCCAGCCTCAGCCTCTCTCTCTCTTCCCAGCCTCCCCCCAGCCTCTCTCTCTTCCCAGCCTCCCTCTCTTCCCAGCCTCCCCCCAGCCTCTCTCTCTTCCCAGCCTCCCCCAGCCTCAGCCTCTCTCCCCCCAGCCTCCCCTTGCATGATTACAGTGGACAAAAAGAGGCATCGCAATTTGCAACGATCATCAACTAACCTGTAAGGAGCCCATACATTCTAGGCTCCGCCTCTGCCTTACCTGCTCCGGTGCCCGCCGCCCTGCTATGGCTGGCTCCTCTTCTGGCTTGCTCCAGCTGCAGACGCGTCCTCCTCCGCGGCGTGTGTCATCTGCAGGATTGGACTCTGCAGCATGGGGCAGTGAGCTGACTGTCCCCGGAAGTGCAGGCCATGGAACTTCCAGGGTTAGTCAGCTCACTATGCCTGGCGCCCGCCATGTATTTAAATAGACAGCAGAAGTGTGCCTGTCCTCCCTCCCAACCCCCCCCCCCCCGGAACACAGCCAAGTGTAACGGAGGGAGGGACGGGGGGCGGGGATGTAAAAAAAAAAAAAAAAAAAAATTATATATTTTTTTTTTTTTTTTTGCTGCCAGAAAGTGCCGCCCCCCGCAACGTGCCGCCCTAGGCACGGGACCACGGGTGCCTAGTGGCAAATACGGCCCTGCCCATAGGGACTCTACATTCTCAGTACCCTCACATATGTTGTCACGCAGGATGGGTTTTAAGGATGATTTTACATATAGACACACACCTCCCCCTCGCTTATTTGTACGGTCATTCCTGAATAGGCTATAACCCTGTAAATTAACAGCCCAGTCATAGCTCTCATACAGCCATGTCTCTGATATCCCCACTATATCATAATTTTCTTCCAACAATAATAATTCTAATTCCTCCACCTTATTTGTGAGGCTTCGGGCATTAGTGTACATGCACGTTACGTATGACTCTGTACCTGTATTCCTGCTTACTGTATTAACTGTCCTAACCCTTCCCCCCGTACCACCCCCAATTTCATTACTTGTGCCCTGGTCACTATCTGCACTACATTCCCCTTCTATAAAGTGAATACCCTCGCCCCCCATTCCTAGTTTAAACACTCCTCCAACCTTCTAGCCATTTTCTGCCCCATATATGACTTTTTTTATTCTGTTACAGTTGAAGTGTACTTACGATAATAACTACAGACCTCTCCGTTCTTCGTAGGTGGGAAAACTTGCAAAATTGACAGGGTATCAAATACTTATTTTTCCCACTATCAATGTATAGACACAGCATCTTCATACAGACACATGCATACAAACAGCACAATACATACAGATAAATAAATAAATACCTACCAGGAGCCCATGCATTCTGATGTCCTCATTAACATATACCACCAGTAGCCCACTTCTGATGTTCTCACTAATATATACCACCAGGAGCCCATACATTCTGATGTCCTCACTAATGTATACAACTAGGAGCCCATACATTCTGATACACTCAATCACTCTCTCACTCACAGGACTTATCACCAGTATCACCAGTCCATCTCCTCTTCAGGTCTTCCACAGAGTCCAGGATATGCGGTAACATCACGATCATATGATCATCATATCACCAAAGGTCCTCAAGCAGTCTCTACATCGGAAGCTACACTGATGTTATTATCAGTGTAGCTCCTGCTGTAGGAGCTGGGGGACCCCAGGGGGTGGGGGCCCTGGGCAACTGCCCAGTTTGCCCCACCATAACGCCACCTCTGCCTGGTTCTACTTTTGGTACTGTTTCAGTAGAACTATTTCTTTCTCAATGTTGGTACCACATATACAATAAAAATATTATTTTGATATGTTATATGATTCTTTTGCCACCAGATATATCAGAAGACTTGCCTCTATGAAGGCATATGAATTGCCTAATGGTTTCCCATTTATTACACTATGGAATAAAGGAAAAAAATGGATGCCTCAGGTATTAGGCTTGATTTTAGCTATATTCAGTCTTCTGAATCAAAATTTGTCATTCATTTTTTTTTTAAATATGGAAATGACAAAAATTGCATCCTGAATAAAACTGATATATGGAGGACCAAATTAATTTTAAAGTCCTGGCAAGGCCTTATTAAAAGCGTTGTCCATTACTTGGGGCCGGGCTACCCTTTCTCAATCCATATGTTCGCCTCTAACACACTCACCTCCAGTGTAGCCGCTGTTTCAGCGGTGTCTGCACGGTGTCTCCCAGGGCTCATATGACATTGCTACATCATGCGAGCACTGCGGCCAATGAGTGGCTGCTTCATTCTTCCCGTAGCAAATACATTCAGAGGAAGTGAGAAAGCAGCAGGTGCAGGTTGTGGCCATTCCATAATTTCTGTATGTATTCTTCAGGATAAATTATTACACAAAATTGCGAATAGGTGCAGGGATTCTTAAAAAATGCTATCCATTCACAAATGCTATATGTATAGATAACATTAAAATAGTTTTTTTCTATAACAGTACATATGTGTACCTAAAACACAGATGGCAGTATTTCATTCCTGCATTGTCAGTGTTGTCTCTGTGGCTCAGATCCTGCAAGGATCCTACAGTCCAGTAAACATGCTGCTGCCTCTAGTCTAGTGAACCCTGACATCTTAGGCCTGTGTGAGAAGACACATTACAGTAAGGTCGCAGGGATGCCAGGGACAGAAAGATCTTATGACATGAGGAATGATTAACGCTCCTGGCCTGGAATGAGAGACCTGCTCAGGCAGCAGAACTTCTATGCTGGGGTCAAGTTCATATCACACGTAACAAGAGGACAAAACACAAATCCAGCCTGATAGATGAGCCCCGGGTCAATGTCCTGCTGACCTATAGGCATTGCTGTGCACTCTCGGACATTACCGTGGAAATACTTTTTGCCTTTTTACAGAAATGCCAGGAAGGTTTCGTTCCAACACTATTGGTGAAATATATTAAACTGGATAAACAGATATTACATCAACATATCAATTCACATAGAGCAAATGTTTTATATTATCAACATGATCACACAAAAAAAAATACAGGATGTAACCGAAGATCGATACTACAGTAGATAAATAAAGTAATATACACAGTCACTGCACTAACAGAATAGTGAGTGCAGCTCTGGAGTATAATACAAGAGGTAACTCAGGATCAATACAGGATAAGTAATGTAATGTATGTACACAGTGACTGCACTAACAGAATAGTGAGTGCAGCTCTGGAGTATAATACAGGAGGTAACTCAGGATCAATACAGGATAAGTAATGTAATATATGTACACAGTGACTGCACCAGCAGAATAGCGAGTGCCGCTCTGGAGTATAATACAGGAGGTAACTCAGGATCAGTACAGGATAAGTAATGTAATATATGTACACAGTGACTGCACCAGCAGAATAGTGAGTGCAGCTCTGGAGTATAATACAGGAGGTAACTCAGGATCAGTACAGGATAAGTAATGTAATATATTTACACAGTGACTGCACCAGCAGAATAGCGAGTGCCGCTCTGGAGTATAAGGCTATGTGTCCACGGGAGAATGTAGCTGCGGATTTTTCTGCATCAAAATCCGCAGCTTTCCCGCAAAATCCGCACCTTTTCAAAGGTGCGGATTTGCCGCGGATTTACCGCGGAATTGCCGCTGATTTGATGCGGATTTTGGTGCGGATTTGTTTTTGTTTTTTTTCCCAATTTTAAAGCCAAAATCCGGATGAAAATCCGCAACAATAATTGACATGTTGCAGATTTTTCTGGATCAAAATCCGCACGAAATCCGCTGCGGAAAAATCCGCAGCGTGGGCACAGCATTTCCAAAATGCCATAGAAATGGCTGGGAAGTGCCTGAGCTGCAGATTTTCAGGAAATCCGCAGCAAAATCCGCGCATTTTCCGCAGCGTGGGCACATAGCCTAATACAGGAGGTAACTCAGGATCAGTACAGGATAAGTAATGTAATATATGTACACAGTGACTGCACCAGCAGAATAGCGAGTGCCGCTCTGGAATATAATACAGGAGGTAACTCAGGATCAGTACAGGATAAGTAATGTAATATATGTACACAGTGACTGCACCAGCAGAATAGTGAGTGCAGCTCTGGAGTATAATACAGGAGGTAACTCAGGATCAGTACAGGATAAGTAATGTAATATATGTACACAGTGACTGCACCAGCAGAATAGTGAGTGCAGCTCTGGGGTATAACACAAGAGGTAACTCAGGATCAGTACAGGATAAGTAATGTAATATATGTACACAGTGACTTCACCAGCAGAATAGTGAGTGCAGCTCTGGGGTATAACACAAGAGGTAACTCAGGATCAGTACAGGGTAAGTAATGTATGTACATAGCAACCACAGCAAAATAGTGAGTGCAGCTCTGGAGTATAACTTAACCTTACTATGTACAAAATTATTTAAATAAACTGAAAAAGGTAAGCCTACCATTTATTTTTCACATACAGACTCTGTCCAATAGTGCTATTAATTCCATAGTTCTTTAGAGATGTGATCATCACTGTCCCCATTGGGGCTCACAATCTAAATTCCCAATCCGTCTTTGGAGTGTGGAAGAAAACTGGAGAACCCGGAGGAAAGCCACGCAAACACGGGGAAAACATACAAATATCATTGTCATCCATGTATGAGAGGCCTGCACCAAAAATATGACTGACTTTTCGCAATATTACAGGTATATGAAATGACGTGTAGGTAAGAAGCAGATGGGAATGTAATCACTTCTCTTGTAAGACATTTACAAAGTAACCTTTTTACTGATAAAAATCTTTTGTAAAACATTTTCCTGCCACATAGTTCTGACCACAGAACTTGTCGCTAGTTACTGAAAGTAAAAATAAATATCACAGTAAATTCCTGCATGTAGCCTCCTATGTGTGACCTGTTCACTGCTGAGCATCATGGGGGTCATGTGATCTGCGATCAACATAAAACGTCACTACTGCTGATAACTGTATCACTTCCAACACACTGGCGTCTTAACCTCTTCTCTGCTGAAATCATTGTGAAATCACTCACTAGATAAACTTCATTGTGACTGAAAGAGCAAATCAAAATAAGGCTATAATGAGCAGCAGAAGTGATAAATCGCTGCATGAGGTTTAGGCTATGTGCGCACAGTGCGTTTTTCGCGGCGTTTTTGCGCGTTTTTCGGGTGCGTTTTTGGCCTCAAAACTGCAGGACTTTTCTTCCCCAGCAAAGTCTATGAGTTTTCATTTTTGCTGTCCGCACACATCTGTTTTTTTTCAGCTGCGTTTTTGTGGTGCCACAAAAATGCAGCATGTCAATTATTCCCGCGTTTTTCACTGCGCTTTTCATCCATTGAGTGCAATGGGATGTTGAAAGACGCAATGAGAAACGCAAATTGCAAATATAGCTGCGTTTTGGTGCGTTTCTAAGACCAAAAACGCAGCTATAAACGCAGGAGGTGGGTAGTAAAGTGACGTGTACAGGAAGAGGATTCCTTCTGTCAGTAAACACAGAAGCGTGAATCTTCCCGGTACCGTCACCGCCGCGTCCATTTCCAGTCCTGTGCATGTATGCTGCCGTGCGGCGCCATGTCTGGGCGGGAGGTGGAAGCGGCAATCAAAAGTGAACAGTAGAAAAAAAAAAAAAAAGTTATACTCACCTGTCTGCAGACTCCCGGTGCCATGTCCGCTCCCAGATTCTGTCACGGTATCTCCGCTCCGGCAGTGTGCAGTCTCCCCGGGTACGTATGCCTGCAGGATGCAGGACCTGGCGATGGATCACCTGATGCAGTCACCTGACGCATCAGCTGATCGTAAGTCTCGGGGTGACGCCAGCGGCCGGCCGGCTTCACCTATCAGCGGATGCGTCAGAGACTTCATCCCTGATTACCGGGAGCTGCTGCAGCGATCGGACGGGATCAGACTCCCGCCCCATCGCTGCAGGAGCTGCCGGTAATCAGCACATAAGTGAGTATATATTTTTTTTTTTTTGCACCGATGCATCAGCTGATTGTATAATCGGCTTTTATACAATCAGCTGATGTGTGATGGGATTCAGCCCCTAGAACCTGACACATCATCTGATCGCTTTGCCTTCCAGCAAACCGATCAGATGATATTGGATCTGGATTGGACGGCGTGGGACCCTGACCCAGGATTACTGTGCAGGGGGGTGCTTTATTTCAATAAAGATGGAGTCACTAATTGTGTTGTGTTTTATTTCTAATAAAAATATTTTTCTGTGTGTTGTGTTTTTTTTTTATCTTTACTAGAAATTCATGGTGGCCATGTCTAATATTGGCGTGACACCATGAATTTCGGGCTTAGGGCCAGCTATACAGCTAGCCCTAACCCCATTATTACCCAGCGAGCCACCCGGCATCAGGGCAGCTGGAAGAGTTGGATACAGCGCCAGAAGATGGCGCTTCTATAAAAGCGCCATTTTCTGGGGTGGCTGCGGGACTGCAATTCACAGCGAGGGTGCCCAGAAAGCATGGGCACCCTGCACTGTGGATTCCAATCCCCAGCTGCCTAGTTGTACCCGGCTGGACACAAAAATTAGGCGAAGCTCACGTCATTTTTTTTTTAATTATTTCATGAAATTCATGAAATAATTAAAAAAAAAGGGCTTCTCTATATTTTTGGTTCCCAGCCGGGTACAAATAGGCAGCTGGGGGTTGGGGGCAGCCCGTACCTGCCTGCTGTACCCGCCTAGCATACAAAAATATGGCGAAGCCCATGTCATTTTTTTTTTGGGGGGGGAAAGAAATCCTGCATACAGTCCTGGAAGGAGGATGCTGAGCCTTGTAGTTCGACAGCTGCTGTCTGCTCTCCTGCATACACTATTGGATGGAGGATGCTGAGCCTTGCAGTTCTGCAGCTGCTGTCTGCTCTCCTGCATACACTATTGGATGGAGGATGCTGAGCTTTGTAGGTCTGCTCCCCCTGACTCTCCCTCCAGCATACAGTCCTGGATGGAGCATGCTGAGCCTTGTAGTTCTGCAGCTGCTGTCTGCTCTCCTGCATGCACTATTGGATGGAGTATGCTGAGACTTGTAGTTCTGCAGCTGTCTTCTCTCCTGCATACATTAGTGGAGAATGAAGAACATATTGAAGAAGGAAATGACATCAGACCTTTTTTTTTTTTGTTCACTGATAAAAAACGCATAAAGACGCAGTGAGCAAAAACGCAGCAAAACGCAGCACAAAATGCACCAAATCGCGGCAAAACGCGCGCGTTTTTTGCCACGTTTTTTTTTACGCGGGTGCGTTTTTGTGCGTTTTTTGCCGCAAAAAACGCACAAAAACGCAGCGTCAAAAAAACGCAGTGTGTGAACCTAGCCTAAGCTGTAAGGAGCAGATAAACGAATAAGAATCAGAGATTTTTACAGTTTTATGTAAGTAAAGCTTAATCATTATGAGAAGTTTTTAAACTTTGGTGCCAGTTCATGAAAACTGTTTTGAACAACAGTTTTGTTCCAGTGTTCGCTCGATTAAAATGCGCCAAATTCAATTAGAGGGCTGCGACTCGATGACACAGACAGAAATATATATAATTTAATAAACTATAAGTCTTTTAGATTTATTTGGATGGATTTTATTAAGAGGATGGGCGGCGAACATCCTCTTCCTGAAGGGGAGGGACGTTCGGCGTCACAGCGACGTCACTAAGCGGCCGCCCAATAGAAGCGGAGGGGCGGAGATGAGATGAACGTAACATCCCACCCACCTCCTTCCTTCCGCATTGCTGGCGGCCGCATGTAAGCTGCAGTTCATCGTTCCCAGGGTGTCACACGGAGCGATGTGTGCTGCCTCGGGAACAATGAACAACTGGCGTGCAGAAGGACGATCGATTTTTTGAAAATGAGCGACGTGTCAACGAGCAATGATAAGGTGAGCATTTTTGCTCGTTCACAGCCGCTCGTAGCTGTCACACGCTACAATATGTCAAACGATGCCGGATGTGCGTCACTAACGACGTGACCCCGACAACATATCATTTGATATATCGTAGCGTGTAACGGGCCCTTAAGGCTGAAGCAATACATCGGAATCAAATTGTCCTCCTGTATCAGGTCACGACCAGGAATAGGCACTGATTCCTCGGGGGTCGTAATGTGCTCTGTAGCAATACCCCAGTACATAGTTTGGATCAGTCTTTACAGGGTAATTCTAATATTGTTAAATGTGTAAAATTTCAAAGTGCTGATAAAAACAAGCAGCTTTAAAATCCTCTACAATCACAGGAACTGAGTTTTTTTTTATTTTATAGTTTGCTATTTGTTTACTCAGTCACCGGCCCATCATTGCAGTCTATCACCGGTGCAGAGGCAGTCTGGGAGAGCACACAGTTTAGGCCAGCGGTGCAGACATGCATCTGGTTTGAACTGTCAATCTCCAGAGGCACTCCAACCCCGGCAAGCAGGAAATAATGATTATGAGAAAAGGTAGAGTTGAGCGATTTAAAGTGGTATTCTCATCTTAGTCATTTATAACCTATGGATAAGATATTGCATTAATGTTTGATAAAGGCAGGTGCCAGGCAGTGAATGGTATGATTTGATATCTTTGGGGTGACTTGGGCATCAAACACATGGCAGCCAAAATAAAGTAGGTTAATATACAGTATAAAAAGGGCATTCCTTGTTGCTTATTAGCCGTTATTTATTGGCCGCATTCACAGATATTTAGTGCTGCTTCTAAGTAGCTGCACCCAAGACACAGGCCACAATTCATTATTGTGTTTGTGCTTGGGGTTTTTTTTGTCTAGTTTTTGGTGTTATAATTTAATAGTTTTTGATTTGTACCAAATTCTTCCTTTAATTTTTCCCCTTTCTGAAGACTATTTTATGTATTCGTCTGCTTTCTTTTATGCCTGCCATTGTAGGCATGGTTTTTGTTTTCCAAAACGTGAGAATGCTGAATATAATTGAACATGCTAATTTTTTGTCTCTAAAAAGGATGCAAAAATGGTTAAATATAAAAATAAATACTTTTTTTCTATCTAGCCCTAAATGTACAAAACATCTGCACCATTATTAAGAATTTGTAGCAAAAAAGTCAAGGAATACCACAAGATACAAAAGAAAAATGATTAAAAAGATGCAAATGATGAATCTTTACAATGTTAGTTCCCATAAATCACACCTATAAATAATCAGGTGCAGGACCAGAATATAAAAAAGTGAGTATTTTCCTTTTCTGTATGCAGTGCAATACACGAAGGAGAAAGAAAATAAGTGAAAATAAAGGCAGAAAGTATCATAGATTAAATGTGCAAATAAATATTTAAGTGGTTTGTACCAAATTATAAAGTTACTAATTGTTGGGGGTCCGTCCCAGGCATCAATGCTTGGCCATCTCTTGCATTCCCATAGATAGGGAATAGTGATTCACATGCTGAGCGCCAGCTCTATTCAGACTCTGCAGACGATCATTCTCATGCTGGGCGCCAGCTCTATTCAGACGGGGCTCTGCAGACAAACATTCTCATGCTGGTCGCAAGCTCGATTCAGACAGGGCTCTGCAGACGATCATTCTCAGTGTCCAGGTGTAACATATTCAGAGCACCCACCACACCTGGTGAATGCATCATTAACAGCTTTGTATGACAAAGACTGAATTCACACTGCTGTGAAACATGGACCATGCTCGGATTGACCAGCCTGCCTGGTGGATGTCCTGCCCTGAGCTGACCTCCTCATTTGCAGTATGGCTATGAGGCAGTTATGTGGAGACCCACTGGTCACAGCATAATCAGAGTACAGACTGTATCTCATGGATTATGTGAATCTGGCCATAGGAAGTGGGGAAATGTGTGTCTTGTAGGGTGGATGAATTTCAGAAAATTTTATGTGTGCCTCCTTGTCAATGCCACACTATTATTAGTAGTGGTGCCTCCAGAACACAACTTGCCACAAAGATATCCTACATTCTACCGTACAGAAAGTCATCGACGTACCTTCTATACAACCTGCAATAATAGCAAGCAAAAAAAGTATTGTCCACTCTCTTCTCTGTGTGCCAGCAGCATTACCCCTCCTCCACCTAGTGAACATCATAAGTGAATAGCTGACCGAATATTTGCTTAATCTGTGCTGAACACTGGAAGAAACGTCTGCAATTATGCAAGGACGGACACAAGGTGACCTGTGACCACAGTGCCATGAATAGGGAGAAATTTGAGATATATAAATAAAGTACTAGTTAAAGGGAACCTGACAGCTGAATCATGCTACCTAACCCTCAGGCAGCATGTATCAGCCACTGGCTGTCTCGTCACAGCCAGTGGCTGATATATGCTGGGTTTTCAAAATAAAGAGAGAGTATAACAACCTACAAACATACTTGCAAAATAAGGATACGGGGCAAGCCCATATCATTTGCCAAAAGGTAGCGTATGGAGAATGGGGATCTCGATGACTTATGTACCCTATTGCATTCAGGACAGCAGAGCATTCCTCAGACGACCATTAATAACCTTGCTAATAGAAGCCAAAGTTGGAAAGTTGGAAGTGCGGGAATTTCTGCTTGTGGCGCTCATATTCAGCACTGAATAAATCCAGATGTTTTGAAAATTTTTGTTTCCATGTGTTCATCATTTGCAAATCATTAACAGTTCTATAGATTCTGTAGTTTCCATAATTTCATGACTTTTTATTTTTAGTGTTGCAATTTCAATGTTGATGAATGTATATTTTTTTGGGGATGCTTCATTTTCCTGTTTTAATGCAAATATCAATAACTTCTACCATTCTGTTAAGGTCCCTCAAACATTAGTGTACTGCGAACTGCGTAATACCGATCCATAATACACAACACTGATTATATACTATACAGGGTAGTAATGTCCAGGGTGGTAAGGGGCATGTTGAACTTCAAGGCCCTCTCATTCTCATGGTGGTAAATCAGCTGTCACCAGAGGTGCCTGGCAGCGGTTTACTTCCCTCTCCCCATTATATATAATACGTCCAGTCTTCTTTCCCATGTCCTAGCGTCGTCTGCACAGACTGTTTTTGAATTTGTGGTATTTTACCTTAGCTTTTTGCTGCACTGTTTTCAGTGGCTGCAATTCCCTGTGATACTGGAGGAGTATTATTCCGTGCACATCTGTAGGACTCAGGCCCATCTGCAGAGATAAACTGCATTTACACCGTGTGCAGAATTATTAGGCAAGTTGTGTTTTAGAGGACTTTTTTTTATTATTAATCAACAACTATATTCTCAATCAACCCAAAAGGCTCATAAATATCAAAGTTTAATATTTTTGGAAGTTGGAGGGGTTTTCTTTAGATTTGGCTATCATAGGAGGATATCTGTTTGTGCAGGTAACTATTACTGTGCAGAATTATTAGGCAACTTAATAAAAAACAAATATATTCCCATCTCACTTGTTTATTTTCACCAGGTAAACCAAAATAACTACACAAAATTTAGAAATAAACATTTCTGACATGCAAAAACAAAACCCCAAAAAGTAGTGACCAATATAGCCCCCTTTCTGTCTGATGACACTCAGCAGCCGACCATCCGTAGATTTTGTCAGTTGTTTGATCTGTTTACAATCAACATTGCGTGCAGCAGCCACCACAGCCTCCAGACACTGCTCCCAGAGGTGTACTGTTTCCCTCCCTGTAGATCTCACATTTTATGAGGGACCACAAGTTCTCCATGGGGTTCAGATCAGGTGAATAAGGGGGCCATGTCATTATTTTTTCATCTTTTAGACCTTTACTGGCCAGCCACGCTGTGGAGTAGTTGGATGCATGTGATGGAGCATTGTCCTGCATGAAAATCATGTTTTTCTTGAACGATACCGACTTCTTCCTGTACCACTGCTTGAAGAAGTTGTCTTCCAGACACTGGCAGTAGATCTGGGAGTTGAGCATCACTCCATCCTCAACCCGAAAAGGTCCCACAAGTTCCTCTTTGATGATACCAGCCTATACCAGTGCCCACCTCCACCTTGCTGGCGTCTGAGTCGGAGTGGAGCTCTCTGCCCTTTACTGATCCAGCCTCTGGCCCATCCAACTGGCCCATCAAGAGTCACTCTCATTTCATCAGTCCATAAAACCTTTGAAAAATCAGTCTTAAGATATTTCTTGGCCCAGTCTTGACGTTTTATCTTATGTTTCTTATTCAAAGGTGGTCGTTTTTCAGCCTTCCTTACCTTGGCCATGTCCCTGAGTATGGCACACCTTGTGCTTTTTGATACTCCAGTAACATTGCAGCTCTGATATATGGCCGAACTGGTGGCAAATGGCATCTTAGCAGCTTCATGCTTGATTTTCCTCAATTCATGGGCAGTTATTTTGCGCCTTTTTTGCCCAACACACTTCTTGCGACCCTGTTGGCTATTTGCCATGAAATGCTTGATTGTTTGGTGATCATGCTTCAAAAGTTTGGAAATTTCAAGACTGCTGCATCTCTTTGCAAGACATCTCACAATTTTGGACTTTTCAGAGCCCGTCAAATCTCTCTTTTGACCCATTTTGCCAAAGGAAAGGAAGTTGCCTAATAATTAAGCACCCCTTATATAGGGTGTTGATGTCATTACACCGCACCCCTCCTCATGACAGAGATGCACATCACCTGATTTACTTAATTGGTAGTTGGCTCTCAGCCTATACAGCTTGGAGTAGGACAACATGTATAAAAAGTATCATGTGATCAAAATACTCATTTGCCTAATAATTCTGCACACAGTGTATTTAGTCCATTTGTACATGTTGTGCATTTATTGTAAAATGTGATTTGCAGAAGCCTCCCATTAATTTTGTGAGATTTTAAAACCAGATGGAAACGCACATGTTGGGAAAAGTGAAACTGTAACTAATAATTCTTTCTTGCCTTGTTAATCTGGCTCTGAAACTCTATCTTCATTTATCTATTAGGGAATTCTGAGTTATTAGAGCGGAGCTTTCAGGAACTTCATCTCTGGGTCAGAGTTACTAAGTGGTTAGTAAGGGTGTTGTCTCTCACTTTAGAGGACCACTCCTGCATTAGATGGGCAGCTATTGGTTTGAATGAGCATTGTATAGTGCGTCATCTCTCCTGCTTATGATGCTGCAGGGAAATTGAATACATGCATTCAGGTGTTGCTACAGATAGTTAGTTAGGGGTCCTAAGGTGTTGAATTGTACTAGATACTTGTGGTAGTGTACATCCACAGGGGTGTGACAGTATCAGTGTTGTGGATTAGATTTTATGAAAACCTCATCCTCTTGTGCAGATTTTTTACTTCTATTTCTACCTTAAATGCCACAAAACTGGCCCCACAAAATGGTCAGTAATGCAATGGGTAAATCAAGACTTCATAAAGTCCCATTTCCTAACTTGGTGCATCTGAATGCTGTGATGGTGATGTGCTGCACTCAGATTTCTTGAGTGTGGTAGGTGTAAAGTCTGATAAAACCCTGGCTTGCAACATGTATGTCACATTCTATCTACTGTATCTATCTATCTATCTATCTACAGTATCTATCTTTCTATCTATCTCAATAGTGACTTTCACATAAATTAGATGTATGAGCCCCGCAATCTGCATGGTTCGTTCTGTGCTCTTCTGTATTCTCTATATATCAGTATACTCAGTATATCTTTTAGTTTCATACTTCAGATTCCTGGTTCTTCACTTTCTCATGGCTGTGAGATAACTGTCTGACTTCTATTCTATAGATTTATTTGGATTCTGTAACGCCAATATATTCTGCTGCTCTGTACAGAGGTTATAATCACTCACATTTGTCACTTAAAATTTTGGGGCTTAAAATCTAAATTGAAATAGATTTAAAGTGAAACACTGCAGTTTGAAAGTAATGTGCATTGTGGCTGGCCCCAATGTGTGTGGATTGGTGGCTTATTACAATAGATGCATTTGTGGAGCTTGGTAACTGGCATCTATGTGAGGCATTTTGGCTAATTATGATGAATGCATTTGTGGGACATTGTAGCTAGCATTGATTTGGGACATGGTGAATAATTGTTATGGATACATCTTTGGGGCACTGTAGCTCGCAACGATGTGTGGCATTAATGGATGATTGTTATAGATGCAATTGTAGGACACCGTGGTTGGATGTTATGGTCATTACGATAGAGTAACTGTGAATTCGGAAAGAAATAGCCACGCAGCACCTAAGGTGCCATACACACCTGCCTTTCCTTTACCTCTCTTACTTATTTTAGCAGCACACATTTGTGCTGTTATAGCCACAGCTCACATGTCTGGGGTCTGTTCCCCAGGAAAATTTGGACAACATTGGGAAATGAGAGATTAGGAGATCCTGGAAAAGCATGCCATCTGAGAGTGCCTGTAGGTCAATGTCCTCTTTTGGAACAGATGTGGAGAAGTCAAGCTGCTGAATGCTTCACATGGAGTATTGATGTGCTAAGCCAGATAACAATGGCGGCTTTAGTGATGCAGGTTGCACCAGTGGCTTCCTAACATGTAATATAAAATAACACTTAATGAGCTGCACAATCTGCAACATATTTATATTGATCAAGGCCTCCCATGTGGCTGAGGAAGGGTCTATCAGGGACCAGGTCTTGGGTGGAACTCAACACCCATACAATATTAATTACACCCCCATTAACTGTGGTGATTTCACTTTTGCAGAGTTTTGGGTGTTTCTGCGTTAGATCAATCACGCTCAGTCGACTGTTTATTTCCTTTGCGCGTTTAATAAGTTATGACTCAGGCGGGATGATGCATGGAGGACACCAGACCTGCCAAGGATTGCAGCTTCAATGGTGTAAAACAAAATACGACATTTATGACATATCGCAACTTTCTCATCAAACATCCGTCTGATGGGGTCACAGGACCGGATGAATGAGCACATTACATATTTGATCATTAGGACTCGGTATGCTTTGCTGATGTGGAATCTATGAATCTATTAAACTTGGGCAAATAAAATGTTGGCACTGGCTGGGTTTCAGCTGTGTGTTTGTTTTGTAGCCACTTCCTTGACGTAAGCAGTGTTTATTATTTCATTCATGCCCTCGTCCCACCACTGACAATTCCCTTACACCCCTCAATAATGGCGTTACAATATTATGTAATACAGCTGACTACTTCTGGCATCAATAGACCCGGAGAAGTGTCTGAGGAATAGCAGAGAAGTGCTCACTAATACTGGCATGCATTCATTTTGGTGTATATGATTTTTGCACTAAAATTCACTACTTTTTGTGGACTCTATGCCCCTTTTAACACTTTTCAAAGATGCACCTGGTTAGCTGTACAAATGAGGTGTTAGCCATACATATTTTTGCAACTTTAGAGAGAAAAAAAGGACATAATAAAGTGTCACCCTCTTTCCCAAGTCTATATTGTGGAGGAAAGGGTTTTTAAGGGGACCTTGTAAAGTCCTTTTAACTGCATTGATAAATTGAATGCAAATTACAGCAAAGTGTTGCACTATGTTTGATAAATTTAGTGCATCCTCATAGATTAAATCTGTCTACAGTTTTTTGCTATGTAATCTGACAGCAGAACCATGATGTAAGGACACAGACCAGTTATAATCAAGACAATTAAAAATTGTTAGGTAGGTACAGCACTCTTTCCAGTGTACCAGGGCCTAAACGCATCTTGCGTGGCCTAAACGTGCTCCCATGGCTGCAGTGTCTCCGGATTTGTCTCCATCAAGCACATCGGGCCGTCATTGGTCAGTGATTACACAGTTGCCAGCAGCAGATATTGATGATTTGCCCAAGTACATTAAGCGTGGCAGAACCTTCTTAAGATGACCATTATTGAGATTGTCCACTACTTAAATATTGATGGCCTATCCTTAAGATAGGTTATCAATGTCTGAACAGCCGAGGTCAGTCACCCACCACCCCCACCGATAAGCCATTATCGGTGCTGGCAGTGGCAGCGGGTGGCAGGAAATGCTCAGTTCTGGGGCTGCCCCGTCTACTGATAGCAGCTATCTCTGGATACTGCACATCCACCTCCCATTAATCTGAATAGTAGGCGGATGTGCAATACCTGACCGTGACCACTATCAGAATACGAAGTAGCTCCAGGACCGAGCATTTTCGGTCACCTGCTGCCACTGACACTGAGAAAAGCTGATCGGCGGGGATGCCAGGTGTTGGACCCCGGCCTATCACACCTCATGACCTATCCAAAGGATAGGCCTTCAATGTTTAAGTAGTGGACAACCTGTTTAATAACCTCAGTGATAGCAGCTGAGGCTGTGCCAGGATTTCTGCATGTGGCTCATATTAAATATTGCATCTTTTGAGGCATTTCCAACATTTTGTTTCAACATTGTTCATTATTTGCAGAACAGTAATGTTTCCATTCAGTAATTTTCATGATTCCATGACTTTCCCTTATTGTTGTTGCAATTTCATTGTTGAGGATTGTATATAAAAATACATATTTCATAGTGAAAACACTGTTAAACAGGTCAAGAATCCCACATTTAACTTAAATTGACTTTATAGGAATCTCTATATCTAATATACTAATACGTGTCTGTGGTTTTTTTTTATCTCACATTCAGTGATGATTTCATAATATTTCTTAATAGCTGCCAGGGCTCCTTATCTCTGATATGTAGCCTCTTAATCCTCTAGGAATTAAATTCTTTCAACCTGTGGACACCACTAGGGGGAGCTGACTGCATATTGCTTATCCATTGACCTTGATGAGTGAGCTCCCCCTATTGGTAACTGCAGGTAGCTAGAATTTTATTGTTTACCTCTGTGTCCATGCGGGGGATTTGCAGCTCTGTATTGGAAAAAAAAAAAAAACTTTTAATTTAACAAAATTTATGAAAATGAAAACATTTTATCAGTGCAAAATATAAGACTTATAATGTTATGATGTTAAAATAGGAGATCCTCTGAAAAGCAGATGTTTATTTTGCCATTTTGCATTATTCTCCACACTTTGCCGTTACTGAGCCTACATATGTGAAGTTAGTGTCATCCTGCTGTATAATGTACCTGCATGAAGTCACAGTCTTCCCCCAATATGAGGTGATTATATATGGAGCATATTGCAGGATGATATATACGTTGATTACAGCGGATGCATCTATAATAAACAGAAACTTTGGAAAGCTTTGTGTTGCTCAACTGTATGAGCATGGTGATTAATGCTTATAAGAAGTGGAGAGCAGCTTCTGAGGAATGGCAGGGTTGGAGAAGTATACAGCCAGTGTTCAGGCTGATGATCCTCCCACCCCATGCAGGAAGTTTGCACTCATCTGACATCAGCACAGGGCTTGATAGAAAACAGGCAATGCTTGTGCGGAGCTCAGACTAGTGCTGAACAGTAGAGAGGACAGGACAGGCTGTTGCTGCTGCCCATGATGAAGGAGCATTGCTCAGCTTACAGTACAGTGTGTCTCAGCTGCGGTGGTGGACCTGAAGCCACCATGCAGAGCCTGGAGCCTGAATATATGTCCATGTGTTTGTTTACAGAGGAGTCCTACCAGAAACTTGCCATGGACACTCTGGACGAGTTGGACTGGTGCTTGGATCAGCTGGAAACAATTCAGACATACAGATCAGTCAGCGAGATGGCATCAAATAAGGTGAGTGAGTGTCTGCCATGGACCACCAGCGATGTCCTATGTGTGTATTTACTCTGTCCGAAAAATATCCAAAGGAATATCTAAGCACATGGAAGACTACTTATTGGCGAAAGAAAACTATGTAACATACATTGCAGGGAGTTCACTAATACTGGGGTCTCTCGCAGACCATTGGAGTAAGCGCCAAGATAGTAAATTTGGCGCATCTTGAACTATCTTTGAGCCACCATCTAATAACTATGCCACTGTGATCAATGAAAAATCGGAGGAGAGCAGAATAATTTTAAAAAGTAGCCCATATTTTTCCCAAAACTGGTACAGGTAAATGTACAACTTTGTATCTGCAAGAAACCTGTAGCAAATGGTTTCATAAGTTCTCCCCAATATTTCAAATAAGTGTCCATTCAATAATATTCTGGTAATGTCCCTATGTGGCTCTCCAGCTGTTGTAAAACTACAAATATCTGCATGCCCGATAAACACAGGTAAAAAGCCACAGGTTGGCGACCACCACATACATGATGTGGATTGGTATAAATCTTCCACTGTTATGCCATTGGCTAGTAAAGGGTATTCCAGTTGTGGTAACAGCATGCCATGCTAGACAATACACAGGTTTTTACATGTATATTCTTTATGAATTTTCAGATTTTGTAATGTCTGTCATTGGGAGATGAAAACATGGTATATCTATATACAGTGCAATGACAAATCGCAGAATACCTGAATCAAGCACACTGGGAAATAAAGTCCGGCACCAGTTGTACAATTGTGGAAAGTTAATGATCCTTAATATGTAACACGGTGGAAGTTATAGTTACCTAGAACCTAATCCGTAACAATGGTGTATAAAGAAGTGCTGATATGGTGAAAGAAGCAGAGAGAAGTTTGTGCTTTGGAGCAATATCTGGCTTAGCATTAATTGAGTGTATAACTTTAAATCAAGCAGATATATTATAGGTCCCTTTTTGTATGATTAATAGAGAATTGACAGATTGTTGCATCTATAACACTTTATTAACTCCAGTCAGGCTATCAGATGTGTGGGGTATATTCAGAGGGTTTTATCAGTTGTCTATGATGTTATCTGAGTACAGTAGGTGAGGTACTTTGTGTTGTCTTTACTTGAAGGTCTTTGGTTTGGACACTGGTATTGATGACAACAACAGGCTAGTTATCCACATACATATTAATGTATATATAATATGTACATATATGATATTTAGACCTAACAATTGCTTGACTGAGCTTTATTGTACATTTGTCATATCTTTGTACTGAGTGTTATATTGTGCAGTTATCATATCTTTGGACTGACCGTTACTTTGTACATTTCTTGTCTCTTTGGACTGTTAGTTTTGTGCATTTCTTGTGTTTTTGAACTGACCATTACTTTGTGCATGTGCATTTCTTGAGTTTTTGGACTGACCATTACCTTGTGCATTTCTTGTGTGTTTGGACTGCACATTACTTTGTGCATTTCTTGTGTTTTTGGACTGACCATTACTTTGTGCATTTCTTGTGTCTTTGGACTGACCGTTACTGTGTGCATTTCTTGTGTCTTTGGACTGACCGTTACTGTGTGCATTTCTTGTCTTTAGACTGACCGTTACTTTGTGCATTTCTTGTGTCTTTGGACTGACCGTTACTTTGTGCATTTCTTGTGTCTTTGGACTGACCCTTACTTTGTGCATTTCTTGTGTCTTTAGACTGACCGTTACTTTGTGCATTTCTTGTGTCTTTGGACTGACCGTTTCTGTGTGCATTTCTTGTGTCTGTTCATTTCTTGTGTCTTTGGACTGACCGTTTCTGTGTGCATTTCTTGTGTCTGTTCATTTATTGTGTCTTTGGACTGACCGTTTCTGTGTGCATTTCTTGTGTCTTTGGACTGACCGTTACTTTGTGCATTTCTTGTGTCTTTGGACTGACCGTTACTTTGTGCATTTCTTGTGTCTTTGGACTGACCGTTACTTTGTGCATTTCTTGTGTCTTTGGACTGACCGTTACTTTGTGCATTTCTTGTGTCTTTGGACTGACCGTTACTGTGTGCATTTCTTGTGTCTTTGGACTGACCGTTACTGTGTGCATTTCTTGTGTCTTTAGACTGACCGTTACTTTGTGCATTTCTTGTGTCTTTGGACTGACCGTTACTTTGTGCATTTCTTGTGTCTTTGGACTGACCGTTACTTTGCGCATTTCTTGTGTCTGTTCATTTCTTGTGTCTTTGGACTGACAGTTACTTTGTGCAATTTTTGTGTCTTTGGATATTTGATATATCTTTGTACATTTCTATTCTCTCTGGACTGCACATTACTTTGTGCTTTTCTTGTCTCTTTGGACTATTACTTTGTGCATTTGTCGTATCTTAAATGTAATAATTTGTCTCCACCAGTCCTTGACAAACAGCTTCAGCTATCTGCACTCGCACCACCTCTGATTACCGATTAGGAGGGTATTACAGAGATTTCAGCACATTGCAGTGACTGCCTCTGACCACTTTTGGTTGAAGATTGTACAAAAAAATAACACAAGACGCTGAAGATCAAAGCCAGTTTGTTAAGTTTTTACAAGCTATAGACCTTATACATGTACAATAAACATTGATTTTATAGGAGTTGTAGAACTGCAATTTTAAAGTACAGCCATGTTTTCAAATTACATATTGGATCTTCGTATTACAGATGGATCAGAGAATACATTTATTGGTGTATTAGAGAGACCGTTTAAGAATGTATCAGAGCTGGATTTTACATTTTTCTTTGTGCTTTGATTGTACGATAATATTACTAAATTTCACAAATTTGTAAGGGCTGAATTTTACAGACGTGTCAGAACTGAATTAAATGCATATAATATTATTTTATAATAATATTATCACTGCCATCACCATACCAGTTAGAACACAAATGTGTAATTGGGATTATTATTACTACAAACTGACCACCTACTTCATGATGGTGTTGAATCTTTATCATTGGTCTTTTACTAATTGAAGTTTTTGGTTACAAAGCTGCAGATCTGGTTTTGCTTTACGACACGGCAATGACATAGATTGAATAACAGTTATAGGATTGACATACATTTACTAAACAATCTCAGTTTCCATCACTGACTATAATACCGCTGACCAGATTTATAGATCTACTGTTTTCCATTCAGTTGCTGGGAATATAATATCCCAGTCGCAGATTATAGTGGAGCTGGTTTTCAGTGCACTTATTTACTAATACAAAAAATAAGCCCCAAATAATGAAACCCAGCAAGAAATGTATTGTATTTTTAATAAGTTGCCGCAAAACTGCAGCGTGATCTAATTACCACTATGAAGTGCAAGGGTCCCAGCTCCTAAAGCCCTATCATTCAAAGATAAATTGGGATGCACTTGCCCTTTAAAAGTGATAGACCTAGGATAAATGTCATGTGCTAAGTAGCCCCATATAATACTATGTAACCACCTAACAACAATATGAATATACTCTCCTGTTTCCCTGAATATAAGACCAACCCCTAATTTAATCCCTGGTAGGATTTTTGGGGCTTTTTTGAGTATGCTTAAAATATAAGCCCTACTCCAAGGATAAGCCCTAATTGTGGTTCCATAAGGAAGTGTCCAAGCAGCTAAAAAAGTTAAAGAATACAGAGGAATCTTCATCACAGAAAGCATACATCCCACATGTAGTCTGATAATACTATATATGCACTACATAGCCCCTTAATATTACTATATACTGTATCTACTATGTGGCCCCTTTATAATCCTATGTATATGCAATGTATCCACTGATAATACAATGCAGCTTTGTGATGTTACCAAGTAGCCCCCTGATAAACTGTTGCCCAATGATAATACTATGTAGCCCGATGATAATACTATGTAACTCCTGGTAATAATATGTATCCCAATAATAATACTAGTTAGATCCCTGGTAATACTATGCAGCCCCCTGGTAATTCTATGCATTGAATGCTCATAGACACTTGTTTTGAAAACAGGATGTTTCGTGAAAGAATAAGAGGAAGAGATTGGGAATGAGTAGAAAGAATGAGCAGGACCCCCCTTTCTCCAATAACACTCTAAAATGTGACCCACCTTCCTGACACCTCGCTCCCTGAGTTCCTGGCCCGGCGTTACCCCGGCCAAACTACGTCATGGCAGCAGGAGAGTGGGCAAGACACAGCTGTTAAGTGTGACTCCAGTTTCCTGTCTCCTTCCTGACTTAGGTAGAAGAGACTATGATTACAACAACAAAAGCCTCGGCTCTCTCCAGACTGCAGGGGATTAGCCAAATTGATTCAAGACATTTCGAGACATTAGATTTCATGCAAAACCTTGTTCTGTGTGGAAAGAAAACACCCAGTGGGTATTTATTGTTTAGGAAGCCAGTGTAACGTCGGAGGTGGGGATAGGAATATTGTTCCAATTTCACCGTCTGGAACTTGGATTTGACCTCGAGTGCGGAAAAAAAGTCTTCGCTTGATTACTGCGGGAATGGTCTACAATTCATGCAAAGCAAAATATTATTAAGTACTGGTAAAACAACGATGTGTTCCTGTTTCACCCAAATGTTATGGGTCACATTGGTTATTGCAAAAATAAGTACTGTGGCTGCCATATGCAATTACAGAAAAAAAAAAAAAATAAAGTTTCCTAATTTCGGTGTAGCAGAGCTAAAGTCATTCTCTGTTGGGTTCTAACAACACAATAAAAATATAGCAAGTTTTTCTATCATATCACTGTGAGTTATGAAAAATTAAAAAATTACAAACTGAGCTCTGCTACATTGGAAGGGACAGTACACTTTTTGACTTCATCCTGCAGTCAGGGACCATAGGGAATCTGTGTGATGTTGAGATGTGGGTTACTAGCTGTGCTTTACCTTCAGGTTGTCTGATGAACGGTCCAGGCCAGTGACACCTCCATCCCTGAATGCAGCCATTGTCCCCTCCCGACTCAGAAGGGTTATAAAACATAAGTCAGCATGTAACATGACAGCTTGGCAACTGCCATCCGGATTTTTACTTCCAGGGAGCCGCACCGGAGGTTTGGAAATGTTACTTGCAGGATAAATACTTTTTTTGTTCGGTCACTTTTTCCTGATTTGCTGCAGTTAATTAACTAGTGAAGGAATTTGGAAAATGTGTTTGCCAGGAGGGTTTACTCAACATGTTTGTCCCTTTTATTTCAGAATTTTGTTTTTGCACTGAGTCACATAGCACATAATTAAAATTACACTGCCGGGATGGTATACAGGGCTAGAGGGGTTATGGCTATTGGCAAGAAAACATACAACTTGTCTGGACCTTATATAGAACAAATATAAATTATAGGAGCTTTATTTAGGGGCCTCACTCCTCAAATTCGGCCTCCACTCTCAAACATACATCCAGTGCCTTCAATAGCAAAATCTGACCACAGTTTGAGATGCCTTTGTCTGGGAAGGTAGCGGGAAGGAAGCTGCATTAATACAGAGGACACAATAGACAGCTGAAACTGCGTAAATTACTTCCTGTTTAACCTCTTAACATGCAGAAGAAATAAGAATAAGGAACTCATCAGAGGTCCGGCCTGGAGCACTTACAACATAAGTTTAACACATTACTGGATCTGTTCATCATCCCTTTAGCAGACTGCTTGGGGCCTACATGTTTACCTGCCTTACTACAGTCCAAGCATCCTCAGCCCCTTGAGCAGTTGGTTAGATTATTTTCCCTGGGATAAGCGGCACAAGAGTTGTCTACCAGCCATTCAACCCTCTTCATTCTCAAGTGAAATTTGCTCTGTTTCTTGTCAAAATGTTTCGACCACTAGTTACCTACTCAATAACCTATGACGATGGCAGATCATGAGCTACTAGACCGGATCTCCATTGCTTATTTTTTAAATGAAAAAATATAATCAGAAAAGCCAAGCCTGGATAGTCCAAGTTTCACAGTGGCACAGACGGAGTAACTTCAATAGGTGGCAAACGAGAAACAGTTTTGTTTGTTACAGAGGAAAGTTAATTTTTTTTGGGATACCTATTTTCCCTGAAAACATTTCCTGGTCTGTTGAAGTTCCTTTCCCAGAAGAGGATGAAAGCAACTTTGATTTACACGCTCAATCTGAGGTTTGTGCTGGATCATGACTTATGACATTGTGGTGGTACTTAGCTGGAGCAGACCAGCATTGAAGAACACCATGCATATCACTATAAGCAGCATCAACCAAATGTTTTCTATAATTCCATGACCTGCCAACCCCACAGCTCCACCACAGGTTCAACACCAAATATATTCTAGTCTTCTCAGATCTGTAAAACAGAGCAACTAATTAGCTGCCTGTTCCCGTAGATCCACAGTAGCCAGACAATAAATTCTAGGAAAGAGGAAATTGATGAAAAAGACAAGATGTGACATTGGTACAAACAACAGAACAAGAATTAATACTCTGTAGCTGCCCAAGAATCCTCCTTGGAGTACGTGTATCTCAAGGCAAAACAATGAAACAAAGGAAATTCAATGAGACAATAGGAAGGGCATTTCTGTCATTAAAATGGGCAAAGGCGTAGATTACTTTTCCCCAGCATGGTGGAAGGACACGTACGAGGCATTGTGGACATCCATCTACTGCCTCTGTCAGTCACTTCTAACGCTATTTTTGGGCTCTGGGCCAAGAGCCTATGTGCCTCTCTGCACAGCGTGCCGGTATCATTTGTTTTGTTAGACTGCCAGGGTAGATAGTTTGCCCACTAATACGTGTCACTTCCTCTGCCTGCTGCCAGGTTGTTTAGTCTTTCTATTACAATTCATGCTATATGATTTGCCTTTAAGATAACAAAGCTTTTAAGAAACATTGGTTCATCCTGCGGCCCGTAACAAAAAATACTTTGTTTTCTTTATCCTACAAGCAAGATCACGTCCCCATCTAGTAGAGGACTGTAGAACTACAACCCCCAGACTCTGTTTTTTTTTTTTACAACTTTCTTCAGCCATAGGAGGGAATGTTTGACCTCCCTAATTCTTTTCTGAAAAAAAAAAATGGGCCTTGAGTGCATAGGTTACCTACCTGCTGTCCTGGCGCAGATGTAACAGATGAGTTTTAGGATATAAGTAAACTAAGTAATGGCTGAAAAATATTTTTTATCCATAGATAAGTGCATGCACCATGCAGGAAAATGCACGTACAGCCGGTCAGTATAAATGGAAGCATATCCCTTAAACTCTCTGCATGTACTTTTGCTTTAACTTTGTACTGAGCTCCATAGACAGCAGTGAACAGCTGTGCAGGGATCCTGAAAAAACTAAATGACCTCTCAAGATGGTTGTCACTCAGTGTGGGAAAGCTGAGACTCTCACAGCCTGTGACACCACACAGCAGAGGGATATGTGCAGGAGTCCAGGCTTTGTATCATTTGTTTAGTTGCTCTGTACATCCTGAGCCGCGCCGGGGGGCTGCACATGCTTCGTGTCCCCAGTCGCACACAGTCCTGCTTTATTCTGCAAGAGTTTTGCAAAACGATTAACGTCATCAGAAACCCACATGAACCATAAAACGAGAAAAGTCTGTAAACCACTTCCTGCCAGGCCTGTCTGTGATTATGTGTAGTGTGTGCACGGAGGCCGGGGCCTGCCACACAGCTCTATGAGATGATAGATCAAAGGGAAGCCTCACGTATGTTTATCTTTCTTTAGACCACTGCGTAGGTTGGAATTAATGCACAAAATACGTGGAATTTGTAAAAGACGCACATCTTTATCAGATCTGCAGGGTGGATTTTATATTTGGTGACCCTAGAACACTGTATCAAGGGATTAATGAAATAGCAGCTCCATTATTATTGGAAATAAACTCTTTACCACTAGAGTCGTAAATCCTGTGCCGAAGTAAACAGTAAAATATGATGGCTGGCTATAGCAGCCGGCATGCTCCAAATATATATATATATATATATATATATATTATATCTCAGAAGAAGATATAACTAAGAAATGGCTGAACACAACCTTGTAAAGGGTTATTCTGGAATAGACAACTTTTGGACACTTACATCAGTCTCTCAATATGCCAAGCAGGTTATGGTAAATTTTGGGTTGAAGACCACACCTTCTCATGTTTTCTCCCCCTCCATGCCTATCATTTGCCCCCTTCATGCCACCTACTCAACACATTGAGCAACAACTAACTTATCAGGATTGTTGATTTTCATTAAACTTCAGTGGAGCTAACTTTTTCGGGAATCTGAGGTCTTACCTTTTTCTGAAAGCTTTTTGAATATATCATTAGACCACACTTAAACTGAACTACAATGCCACACGCAACCTGCAGACCTGCGTGGCATTGTTTTTACTAGAACTCAACCATATTTTGATTCTGGTATCCCCTTTAAGTAATTCACTAATTTCTGATTTTAATGGGAAATTGTATACAATTACACCCCCCTCCATGTAGAAATTCCCCGTCTCTGTAGACTGCCCATTGAGGTTATTAAATGACTCTTACGTTACCGCCATCAGATAGACCCCAGACAGAAATAAGAAGGCTAAGTGAAGTGTATTATGTCATCTCCATGTGTGAACCTTCCTCTTAAGTCATCTTAAAGGTTGTGGTTTGATTAGAAGTTGAACATAAAACTTCAGCCGGGGAAACCCCATTTAGGTCAGGCGCATGTTACATCTGATGAATGTCAATGAAGCGCGTTAGTCACTGCTGAGAACGTGACATTTTAGACAAGACCCAAAAATCAAAGCCCGACGAACACCAGAATCTCAGTCCAGACTGTCAAGAAACTGAGCATCTTCCAGTTTATGGATTAGTTGTTTTTTTGTGCCATTTCTGTCAGTCTCGGTTATCCAACAATTCATGAAAAGGATATTCACAGAGAATTGTTCAGTGATCTGTGCAGAAAACACCATGCGACCTCCCCCTTTAGGGATCTCCAGCAAATGGCAGCAAGAGAAACTGTAGCTAGGTGAATGGGAAATTTATACTCACACGGGTGAACATGAAAACGTGATGCGCCCTGTATTCAAGGGGATATCCTATTATAAAAGGATAAAATCACACCCCTGTCGATTCTTAAAGGAATATTAAATCGAAAGTCTGCAGCTAATATCGTAGCAGCATCTTGACTGTAATCAACATCTGGAGATAGAATCTGGACTCCACAAGTTTGAGTCACATCACATTATGAAACGGCTGACAACAGAGAACAATATATTATATATACAGTATATATATATATATATATATATATATATATATATATATATATATATATATGTATGTATATATATATATATATATATATATATATTATATATATATGTGTATATATATATATATATATATATATATATATATATATATATATATATATATTAGATATATATATATATATATATATATATATCTCCTTCCACTGCACAATTAAGTTTAGAGGTTGAGTGACTTTAAATTAGAGTACCCTCTGTGCCATATGAACCCCTTCAAAACTCTCATTAAAGGGGACCAGGTTTTGAAATGAATAGTTTTCTCAGATGTTATGATTTTCTGATTATAGTTTTTTTGTTTTTTTTTAATCTATTTTCTGTACATGATGATAAGAGCGGCTATCTTGTCTGAGCCTCATTTATCTATATTTAGAGATTTGCTTTACAGCGGCCACATGGCCCATTGGATAAACTGTTCAGTGTCATTTATGGGGAGCTTGTGGTGGACACGGTCTTCACATCTATGCAGAGGTCCATTGTGCAGGGAGGGGAAAGGTGAGGGGTGACATCACCTATTGTGAATGGTGAATCCTATGTCATCTATATGTAGGTGATGCATTTCATTGTAATTCTGATGATGGGGACAGGACTTCTGGGGGACAGTGTTGTGGGCCTGCTCTGTACGGAGGTCACTGTGCAGAGAGGGGAAAGAAGTCGGGCTCACATCCACTTTATAAAGTCCCTGAGCTGCATCTGGAATGAGCATGGGGTATTCGCCATTGTTTTCATGTAGTAAGCACAGGATCTTTGTTTATCATGGGCAGCAAGGTGTGTGCTGAGTTTGATAGATCAGTGGCTCAATTGGCTCATCAGTGGCAGATATATGTAATACCAATGGGTATTATTTATGACTTGACCCAATAAGTGCCAGGCCCAAAACAGAAGGTTAGGCATGTAGTCACTGCCCACAATTGTATGTGATCAATAGTGTTAATTTACAGCCATGGTGACATACTGAACTAACATGGGAAAATTCTGCAACAAGGCTATAAGTTGCACCATACCGTCCAGTGCAAATTCCCTAATCCAAGCATTGCGAGTGACCTTTGCAAAACACAGCAAGAATTCACCATCTTTTAAATTTCTTGCAATCTAGAAAACTGGGTCAGCTATTTGAGGCAGGAATTTAGGGCACTGCGGTCCAGCGATCTTTGCTTAATGTAAAGAATGGATGCACGGTGACAGAGGTGGAGACCTCCATCCATTGGGGGCCAGATAAAGGGTTAATATGGAAGGGGATGCCGTGGAATCCCACAGTGAGAATGATTGCAGGAACACCATATTTAATGAATGATTTCATCTAAACAGGAGCAGTACAGTACGGAGGCTCATGTGATGCAGTTGCCATGACAACAGAATATTCCTTAAATTGGCTGGATTGGAAGCGGCTCCTGGGTTTGCAGGGATTTGCACACTGCATCTCTAGGTTTCCCACGAATAGAGCAGATTGGGAGGGAGGGAGGGGGGATATGTAGCGGGGGTGATGTCATCCTCAACCAGCCGAAACTGAATTATTTAACACAGGCAAAAACAATAGATCCCAATATTATCCCAAAATTTGAATCTGTTCCTCTTCCTTTAATTGCATCATTGTAATAATTAGATTGCGTTACTATCATGAGGTGAGAGGTATAAAAACCCCTCTATAAATCCTATAGAAATTGCATGTACTTTAATATTGCTACATATTTTGCTGACTAGAAGGATGCTCTGTGAATGCAGCGGTAGAATCAGACACTTTTTGCTACATTTTGGCATTTGCTAAGCCTCAAAATAAATTGCAGTGATTTCCCAACAGTGAAGGGTTAAATACCCAGGCTGAGATGTGCCACCTACAGGGGTGGTGATGCTCTATTCAATTATGCAGGGACTTCCACCATCTTAATCTCTCTCCGTTCAGAGCGATGGTGCACCAAGACTGACAGCCCCCTCTCCATCGAATAATTATTACTTCACTGCATTGCTCAGCTGAGCACAACTAATGTGATACAGAATCCCCACTAAAACCCGGACGGCTCATGGGCACAGAGTGCTGACATTCGGACGGCCGCCTGCACTCTGCCATCTGCATCCTTTGTGCTATCCCTGCCCATAGTTTGTGCTCGGCTACCATGGAATTAAGGAGCTCTCTCCTCCCTGAGCTAAAGACATTTGGGATCCGGGAGCCATGTCCCAGCGGTTGATCATTATTTCTCTGCTTGCCACGAAAACTGATTTCCTGGGATCTACTGATCGCTTTGGAATTCCTCTGTATGAGATCTGAATTCTTTGCAAGGGATCTGCTTTTAAATCTGGGGACGATTCCAAAATGCCTGAAGCAAATTACTTGCTTTCTGTGTCTTGGGGCTACATCAAGGTGGGTATCTTTGGAATATGGAGACCACCATGAATTCATATGGGCATATTATGTGTGCATGTGTGTGTTTCCTTTATTCGCATATTTTTATTGTTTTGTATTGCACTATATAATGCACTATATTCTGTGTTATATATTACCTTATTTACTATTTTATTACAACATACAATGTTTCATTTGGGCATACTAAGCTGAACTGTATATTTTTGGAATGCTCCATGCATGGTTTTGCCTGGTCGTCCATTTCTCATCATGCAGTTGGAGCGTTCTTTATTACAAGATTTGCCTTAAATGATGATTTTTCACGAGTTTTTGCATTTGGTATGCTTTCTCTATGAAGTGATATTCCCGAGTTTGTGCATTGTTGAAATGTGATTAGGGCAGCAATATTTGCGCTTTACACTGTAAAGCAGAGGCGATGTCACGTGATGGTCCTGTATCTGCTATGAGCGAAGATGATCACGCTCATCAATCACATAGAACTTTAATGTTTTATGACTTGTGATATTCTCAGTCTACAGTTTTGGACCTGGACATGGGATCCGGAGATTTTTATATTGCTAATTATTTTTGTAGAGATCTAGGGTTGAGGATCATGGCGTGTATGTGACCTTTTTAATGAATAAGCACAAATAATCTTGTGTTTGTATATGTGACTAAATCTTACATTTTCTTTGTTCTAACAGTTCAAGAGGATGTTGAATCGGGAGCTCACCCACCTCTCCGAAATGAGCCGTTCAGGCAACCAGGTGTCTGAGTATATCTCCAGCACATTCCTGGGTAAGGGCGCCTTTGATTTACTGCATACCCACAATCCTTTGCCAGGTTGACACAGCTCTTGTTAAATGACCATTATGAAATCGCTGCAGGCAGGTGAATCTCTTTATTCCAGTGGAATTCCACAGGAACTCCCTCGGATTTGTTAAATATACTGTAAAGGAGACACGTCGTGCAGCCTGAAGAGACATCGTGGATATTGCGCTTAAGTTCACATATGAATCAGATCTCAGCAGATATCTCACTACACTACACTCCTTGTGATGAATTAAGATCTTTCAAACTCAAAAAAAAAATAACAATGACTTGTATGCAGATTGTGCTTCAATTTGGAGAGGGCCAATGATTCTCCTTCCTGACAATACATAGAATGAATCAATATATATTATATACACTGGACCATAGCTGGCAGCCAATTTGGCCTCCACAGAGTAAGCCTTCTGGCCTACAGTCCTGAATGACAAATCTTCTAATGGATCACTACTAGGGATGATCGAATACCTCAAATATTCGGCTTCGCGAATATTTGCCAAATAGGTCGCCGCTATTCAACTATTCACGAATATTCGATGCGCAATGTAAATCTATGGGAAACCCGAATAATAACTATTCGGAACTATTCGGGCTTCCCATAGACTTACATTGCGCATTGAATATTCGGATAGCGGCGACCTATTCGTCGGATATTCGCAAAGCCGAATATTTGAGGTATTCGATCATCCCTAATCACTACGTAACAAGGCAGATCTGTCATTCAGAAAACTGAAAAAGGTTGTAAATATTTATTTACAGAAACTGTTTTTTAAAGATATTATAGATTAGATACATTTAGGTACAACATAGTTATTAGCTATTTGCTATAAAGATTTAAGATATATAATTAATAGATTTAGGCATTATATAATATTGTATAGCAAGATTAAAAAAAAAAAACAAAAAACAATAATAGGCATCACTTCCATAAAGACACGGTGAAAAAGGTCACAATTTATTCCATGCCAAAAGTTTAAGACATTTTGGTGTCAATAATGTGCATTTCTTGCTCGGAGCCTAAATTTCTTGTAGCATGGAATAAATGATCAGCAATATGGAAGTGCTGCCTGTTTTTCTTTTTATATTTTGGGGCCAGGGGTCTGGGGACCTGATTTGTTGTATCCATGTTCTATTTGGATTTTAGATTAGTGCTGCTTTACTTTGTGAATATACAGTACATACATTGGTAGAATAGGAGTTCTGCAGTAGTCAGCTGCCCATTACCTACAGTATTTGATATGTATGGCCAGAAAGACTGAAATCACACATGCAGTATTTAATGTAAATTTTGGTGCCAAAGTCAGAAGTGGATCCAGGAGGAAGGAGATATATATGTTCTACCTATATATTCCTTTTGCTTTTAAATCCATTTCTGGCTTTAGCTCAAAAACCTATACAGAAAACTGCTTGTGTGATTGGATTTTCTTAATTCCAGCGGGGGTGGCATAGGGCTTTACAGGGAAGGATCTGAATAAGAATGACAAGTGGGGAATCCCTTATCTTGCGGATTCTAAGGGCATGAGATGTCATTTGAGATGTAGAAGGTGACATCATACTACATATAAACCACTGGGATTCATCAATATTTCCATGATGCACTTTTCTTGGGATGCCTTCTGGATATGACCGGAGATTTCACACGCTCTCCAGGAGATTCCACGCAGGAACTGCTCATCAATTCTCCCCGTCTAAGCTGCGGCCCAGAGGGAAACACCTATTACTGTCAAAGTGATGGCGCAAGTGAATAATAGCTGCTTTCTTTACTGCAGCGCTCCAGACACAGCTGCAGATCAGCTCAATTATTCTCTATTGTGCAGAGGCTTTAATTAAAAAGCAAGCGCATATCTGGGGCCCATTCAAGATGGCCACGTGCAGGCGAAGAGGAATGTGATAACCTACTTTATCACACCTCTCAACCGTCTGTCCACCAACCGCAGGGTCCATGGGCTCTGTTGTTATGACCCTCTGTGCACATCATCTCGGATAATTATATAGTAGTGCTATTATAGCATTATTTTTGTGCAAGGGATCCCCTTCATGAATCTAAATGATGTAATAATCATGTGCATTGCAATTGCAAGTGATTAATGATAGTGTTTCCTTCTGGGCCGCAACTAAAGGCCGCTTTACACGCTGCGATCTTGCTAGCGAGATCGCTAGCGTGCATACCCGCCCCCATCGTTTGTGCGTCACGGGCATATCGCTGCCCGTGGCGCACAAAATCACGCGGACCCGTCACACATACTTACCTGCATAGTGACGTCGCTGTGACCGGCGAACCGCCTCCTTTCTAAGGAGGCGGTTCGTTCAGTGTCACGGCGACGTCACTAAGTGGCCGCCCAATCAAAGCGGAGGGGCGGAGATGAGCAGGACGAACATCCCGCCCACCTCCTTCCTTCCTCATTGCTGGCGGGACGCAGGTAAGGTGAGTTTCCTCGTTCCTGCGGTGTCACACGTAGCGATGTGTGCTGCCGCAGGAACGACAAACAACATCGTAACTGCAGAAGCAACGATAATTGAGATTAGGGGGGATGTCACTGATTAGCAATTTTTTTGCAACGATTCAAAATCGCTAATAGGTGTCACACGCAACAACATCGCTAATGCGGCCGGATGTGCGTCACAAAATCAGTGACTCCAACGACATCGCTTTAGTGATGTCGTAGCGTGTAAAACGGCCTTTAGACATTCAGATCTGTTTAGTTATTTTGTAGTTATATCTGATTGCGAAGAAGCAAAGTGATAACCAAAGTGTCTTGCAATGTAACTCACTGCAACCAGCGGCTACTGTATTAGTTTGAAACTAAACAGATCGGTCATTCAGGAGTCTAGAGAAGCTGTGTGACTTCTCTATGGGAGATAAAATGGCTCCAAATTACCCAGACTTCCTAGAAATAGCTATGATAAAGTCTGTATTTGTCTCCTTTTTTTATTTATTGATTTTTACACATTAATCCATTTTTTTAACTAAAATGTAATTTTTGATTTTTTTTTTATTGCAGACAAACAAAATGACGTGGAGATCCCGTCCCCGACACAGAAAGACCGAGAGAAAAAGAAGCGACACCAGCTGATGACACAAATCAGTGGTGTTAAGAAGTTAATGCACAGCTCAAGCCTGAACAACACGAGCATGTCCAGATTTGGTGTCAAGACGGAGCATGAAGATCTGCTGTCTAAGGTGTGGCTACACCCGATGATAGCAGCCCATGGGGAATTTGACTTTCCTTCATTTAGGCCACTATAATCAGTGATTCAGATAATACCTTAAGTGATCAGTGTTCAATTACTTAATGTATCTAATGTACCCCCCTGTATCAAACATACCAGCAATCACTGGGGCTCATAGTCTATCTCCACAGCGGGCCCCCCCCCCCAATTTACCTATATATGACCATGCAGTGTTCTCAATGGAGGGAGGGTAGCAAGACAGGCAAGTGCCAGACATAGCTGGTGGCAGCCTACATCACTCCTGAAAATATAAGGACCATGCATGTAATATGCCTGATCCTTCTTTTCTCCAACATCTGCTGTTGGGGGATATCAAGAAACCGCCATACCTATCCAGCAGATGTGAATAGTCATCTAATGAGTATGGCATCTTATGGGGACCCAGTACCATAGCCGTTTTTCCTCCATATGTACGGGTTAGGAGTTACTACGCATTCATAAACTGAGATTATATACCTTACTATAGAGACTTTTCTTGCATTCTAGTGCATTGCCACATCACATCAATCCATTTTATTAGCATTTTTTCCTTAGTTAATATTGATTTTTTTTATTCTCAGGAATTGGAAGACCTCAATAAATGGGGATTAAACATTTTTAAGGTGGCAGGGTTTTCTTGCAATCGACCCTTGACCTGCATCATGTACGCTATATTCCAGGTAGGTACCATATCATCCTCGTGTATCTTATTCCTTGCATCTCCTTTATGTCCCTGGTTTCTAATGTGTGCTATTATTCTTTTTTACAGGAAAGGGATCTACTGAAGACATTTAAGATACCGACGGATACACTGATCACCTACACAATGACATTGGAAGATCACTATCACTCAGACGTCGCCTATCACAACAGCCTTCACGCAGCTGATGTTACACAGTCCACCCATGTGCTGCTATCTACTCCTGCTCTAGATGTAAGTACTAGTTGAAATACACAGGTATGATGGGAACTTGCATCATTCGGATAGAAGTAAAATTGTCTGTGAGCCCAAATTTAAGCTAATAAAGTACTAACCCAGAGGACACCTTCAAATAGCTGTCCTGTCCTCATTCACTTTCTTGCACTGCATTGGTGTCACAGCATCCCCTAGTGGGAAGAGTAGGTATGGGAATAATCAAGAAGTTCTCTGGACAGGATACACATAGATACTGAACATTATCTGAATCTTTCAATAATTTTATATTTTCTTACAGGCTGTCTTTACCGACTTGGAAATTCTTGCCGCAATATTTGCAGCTGCAATTCATGATGTAGACCACCCTGGAGTCTCCAATCAGTTTCTTATCAATACAAGTAAGCTAAGCTTTTTTATTCCTTTTGTTTTACTGATGCAAAGGATTTTTTTACTTTGTATTGCATATGGGAGCTTGAATCTTACTTAAAATTTGCATGTGTTCAATATCTAAGTCAGAGCTCATTTCTTATTGTTTGATTTCAACTCTTTTGGCTACTCAAGATCAAGCTCACATAAAATAGTGCAGAGCATCTCTGGTGTCCTCTTAAGTTGTTAAAAATTGTATCCACTTGTTTCTCAGTTAATGTAAAACTGGTGACTATCAGTAAGGCCACCATTACAAGGGTTGCCACCTATCACTCCCAGGTATGCAGCAATATTTTAAAATTGCTGTCTGACAACCAAGTAGAAAGTATAATGGTAACTATATTTGTTGTCACTCCCTAATCGACACTTCAGAGAGGAGGAGACCGTATACACTTGTGATTCCCAGCATTGTAGACAACGCGGAGAGCATTTTGTGTCCAGATAATTATACTCCTGCGTTCTATTTCAGACAAAAAGGTAGTCTATGGGGGTGTCCTGACTCCATTCTTACAACAGAAAAAGAATGGTTAAGCATGTTGGATTTAGACATGCCCACTCCTTTTCTTCCCAAGGAAGATAATACAAGGCAAGAGATGTCTTGTAACATTTTATTTCCCTCTCCTTATAGTGAACACATGCACGTTTTCCCATGTTGAGCGTACATAGGTCTGTGGGAGTCAGGAAAATAGGTCTTAGCTTAACCATTATCTGGCAGACAACTATCTATTGTGTATAGCAAGCTTTATTTTGCAGTCTTTACCTGTCTATATGAATGGCATAAAGATTTTTACACGGTCTACTTTTCTCCCAGATTCAGAACTTGCACTGATGTACAACGACGAGTCTGTATTAGAGAATCACCATCTGGCAGTGGGCTTTAAACTCTTACAAGAAGAACATTGTGACATCTTTCAGAATCTTTCCAAGAAGCAGAGGCAGTCCCTCAGGAAAATGGTGATAGACATGGTAAGAATTGGGAGCAAGTTTAATTATCAGTTGCTATAAAAGGAGCCGATCTCCCGGAACATTTCTCAATATACGTCCTGTATGTCTCCATAGGTGCTTGCAACAGACATGTCCAAGCACATGAGCCTTCTGGCTGACCTGAAGACAATGGTGGAAACCAAGAAAGTGACCAGCTCCGGCGTTCTCCTGCTTGATAACTACACTGATCGCATACAGGTAATTAGCAACAGTTTAATTCCAGGAGCCCTCTAGCTCCATCTCTGCCACCGTTAATGCCCGCTGCTCTGGCACCACAGAGCTTAGGATCACTTGGGGGATCAGAAATTAGCAAAGGATTTAATAAATCACACCAATGGAATTATCAGACAATAGACCATTCACAAGAGTACGAGTTAGTGCCTGGTAGATTCAGGTATACTCCCAAAGGTCTCTTGTTTCTAGAATAGTGTGATAAGAGATGGAATATTTTTTTACTGGCAGCAGCAAAAAATGACAAAGGCATGACTAGACGTCAGGAAATAGTTGCTGCTTGTCTAGAAGAGACATTTCCTATGCAGAGCATGAGGCAGTTAATCCACACACTAAGCTCACGGTTTGTTTAATTCTTATTTCAGGTTCTCAGGAATATGGTGCATTGTGCTGATCTAAGCAATCCCACAAAATCTCTGGAACTGTACCGGCAATGGACAGACAGGATAATGGAGGAGTTCTTCCAGCAAGGAGACAAAGAGCGAGAGCGAGGAATGGAGATCAGCCCCATGTGTGACAAGCACACAGCTTCTGTGGAGAAATCACAGGTATGGTCTGATGTTGTATTATGAAGTACCAATGGTTAAGAAGAGAAAAGGAGTCCCAGTATGGAATCCATCCTGTTATGTCCATGTGCCCAGATAAACATTTGATGGTCCTTGAGCTCACAAACATGTTATTGTTTTGATGGCAGAAATAAAATGTCCAAGTGATTATGACAGGAACTTCTCTGCAGATAAGGGTTAAGCATGATATAAAAATAACTATAAATGTGTAATCTAATCTTGCATTAATTTAAGGTTCAGTTCACACCTTGTTTTTTTGCACATGTCTGGCGTGTACTCTGAGAAAGCTCCCAACAATCATGCTAATCAGCCCGTATGCCCAGTCTATTCTAGAGTCTATTCTATTGGCAAACAGTGCGGCCAGTATAAAATTATTTATTAGTGTCCAGGAAGCTGAGATATAAGCTGCTGTCGCAGGGCACTTACATAGTATTAGAGCTACTACAGTTTCTCAGTGCTGTCTGTGACAGATTTAAAATAATGAAGACTAAATTTTGCCTTTCTTTCTTCTAGGTTGGGTTTATTGACTACATTGTTCATCCATTGTGGGAAACGTGGGCAGATTTGGTGCAGCCGGATGCTCAGGATATTTTGGATACATTGGAGGATAATAGGAACTGGTACCAAAGCATGATACCTCAAAGTCCTTCTCCTCTTTTGGATGAGCACGATAAGGATTGCCCTGGAGTGTCTGAAAAGTTCCATTTTGAACTTACCCTTGAAGAAGAAGATTCAGAAGGTCACGATAAAGAGGGGGACTGTATTAGTTATTATAGCAGCACCAAGACACTCCATATTGTGGATCCGGGAATTGACTCTCCAGAAGGTGACACGGAGATACTGACAGACGATACATCACCTCTGGACACATAGGTCGTGTCTGGGTAGAGAACTCAGAAAGGGGAGAGCACGTGCAAAGCTGTCTTGTTTTGACAAGCATGTAATCTCGATCTTAGGCCTTGATTTAGCCTGGCTAAAAGATCTTTCCTGTTGCTCGTCAGTGGAGCTGTGGTTAAGGATGCTGAAGTGAAAGATTGCTCAGGAAACTTAACAGATGATGGACGTAATAATCATTCAGGATCGTTTCCGAGGTGTAAGAGAGAAAGAAAACAACCCATATTGTTGTGTTCTGATAACGGCTTGGAAAAAAAAAAAAAAAAGTCAAACTGTTTGTAGACAACAAATGACACAAAACTGAGAGAATTTTGTTTGTTTTTTTTTATACCGTGAAATTAATGAAAAAAAAACAACAAAAAACAAAAACTGATAGATACTAGAAGTTATAAATTGGTAGGTCTTTGTTGAAAAACCCTGTCCAGCTGTCTGAGGACGTGTGTGCCTTTTTTGTAAAACTTCCATTGTCTCTGAAATGCCTATTAATTACACAATATTGAGTGTAAGCAGAACAAAGAATAATGTGTATATTTAAATTCTCTTTCCTGAAAGAAGCAGTCTTCCTTTTATTGTGGGCAATATATGTGAACTCTTATTGCATTTATTCTTAATCGCACAGAGAGGTTGTCTCTCTTGTCAGTGTCATTCCTTCCATACACCTGAAGTCATTTCATATTTGCTTGTTCTGTGTTGAGATTTTTTTAATGTCGGGTTCTAATAGAATCGACCAATTCTGCACAATATAATAAGAGGTAGCCGTTTTTCTTGTTTTGTTTTTTCTTCATGTGCATCCACTACAATTGAGGTCTATGTATCAGAAGGCAGTGTGTAATGTGATGTGTGTTTGAGACCAACTTCTGCATGATCCCACTTTTTAATTTCTCCATACTTCCTCCCCACCTTCATTGGCGACACCATCTTTTTATTGCACTGCCTAACACGTACTTTACTGTTTATAACAGTGTATTTATTATCTATTATGTAAATAATGTACCGTTTTGTAAGTTATTAATTTATATGAATTGACATTGCCTGTCACTGGTGGTGTTGATTGTGTAGAAAACTCTAGATGAGAGTTACATTTTTCTTGTAATTTTTTTTTTAATTAGATAGCCAGCCTGAACAGTGACTCCCAAAAGACATACTGAACCCATGGCTAGTGTCATGGTAGACCAATCCGAAAGAGAACATTGAATTTTAGAATGATTAACTGAGTGAATTCGCTCCTTGGTACCAAACAGACTTCTATTTTTATCCCATATTTTCTTCAAAAACTTGTAATACTCAGAAATTTGTGGTCCTTATGTATTTGTTAATAATATATAACTAATTATTTTGATGTGCAGATTTTTTTTTTTTAATAAAAATAAAGAAAAAAAATGTCACGCATCCTGAGAAAATATATCTCTTGTCTCGGCTTGTATAATGTTTTGAAGTTTTGGTCTAATAAGTGGCTATCCCGTGTTTGGGATAGGCGCACTGACTTGTGCATGAACAATGGGTCTGTATGTCTGTTGACACTGCATTGTTCCAGGTGTGGATTTTATTTTGAAAAGTTTCACACAAGGTATGTTCAAGTATTGTATATTGTGCTAAGATGCATTCTTAAGATTTTTTACATTAAGTGAATAAATCAGAAGCATGAGAATCTGACGGCTGCATTGTCAATTATTCGTAGTGGGCTGACATTAGGATGTCTGGTCGAAGGAGGGAACTACCTGGATTAAAGGCTATGGACACCTTTGACATGGAATTTTTTCTTTTTTACAACTTGGTGGAAACCTTTAGACTATGTGTTCATATGGTGGTTTTTTATGCGTTTTTTCCTTGCTTATTTTAATCAATAAAAGCAATGAAAAAGCATCCCAGCAAAGTCTGAGGATCCTGACTTAAGGCCCATTTACACGCAACAACATCGCTAACGAGATGTCGTTGGGGTCACGCACATCCGGCCTCGTTAGCGACGTCGTTGCGGGTTACACCTACGAGCGAATGTTAACGATCAAAAATACTCACCTAATCGTTGATCGTTGACACGTCGTTCATTTTCAAAATATCGTTGCTCAATAAGGACGCAGGTTGTTCGTCGTTCATGAGGCAGCACACATCACTACGTGTGACACCACAGGAACGACGAACAACACCATACCTGCGTCCTCCAGCAACGAGGTGGGCGTGTCTTTCCTTTGGCTGCTCTCCGCCCCTCCACTTCTATTGGCCGCCTGCCGTGTAACGTCGCTGTGATGCCACACGAACCGCCCCCTGAGAAAAGAGGCAGTTCGCCGGCCACAGCGACGTCGCTAGGCAGGTAAGAACGTGTGACGGGGACTAACGATATTGTGCGCCACGGGCAGCGATTTGATGCATAAACGATGGGGGCGGGTGCGATCGGCAGCGACAACGCTAGCGATGTTGCTGTGTGTAAAGCAGCCTTTACTATGCACATACTGCTTCTTATTTCCTTGCAGATTTTGTTGCTGAAAAAGAAGCAGCAGGACAATTGTTTCTGCGTTTTTTTCAGCGTTTCTATAATCCCCTGCAGTGTGTTTAAATATAACAGATTCAACCTATCTACACCTAAGGATAAACTTGTTAAAAAAAGAGCAGATCCTCTGGGGCACAAAGATGTGATCTGGATACAACTGGACCCATAATAAGTTCAACTCCACTTCTGTGGTTTTTTTTTTTATAAATAATGGTTGCCATTAATGCACAAGTTCCTAACCTCTTTTTCTGAATATTAGGTTAAAAGATTCCCTAATTTGGCCCAACGTGATTGACTGTCATCTCAGTCCTATATGCAGCATGTATATTTATTCTCTATACAGTGGAACCTCGGTTTACGAGTATTTCGCTATACGAGCAAAGCTTGCTGTAAATTTGTAACTCAGTTTAAATTACGAGTAATCTTTGCTGTACGAGCAAATACTCACAGCACACACTTCCGATTCCGTACTTTCACCGCTCTCTGACCCGCTCTTGCAGTCTGCACAAACACACACACATATTATGCTCACCTTACCTTCCGTTCCCTCGCCGGCCTCCTGGTTCTTGTAGTTCACAGGTACAATATGTGTATTGGGTAACCATCGCAACGATGGAGGAACTTCCGCTGTCAGCGCGTCTCAAAGGCAGCGCGCTGACCAATCAGATGCAAGCGGCTCATGCCTTTGACGTCAGCGCGCTGGCCAATCAAAGGCAAGCGGCTCCTGCGTATGACGTTGATGCTTACAGCGGAAGCTCTTGAATCGTCGCAATGGTTACTGGATACACATACCTACGGACTACAAGAACCAAGATGCCGGCGAGGGAACGGAAGGTAAGGTGAGCATAATATGTGTGTGTGCGTGTGTGTGTCTGTGGAATGGCAGAAGTTGTGGAACGAATTGTCTGAGCTTCTATTATTTCCTATGGGAAATCTTGTTTTGCTAGACGAGTAACTTGGTTTACAAGCACACTCCCAGAACGGATTGTTCTCTTTAACCAAGGTTCCACTGTATATTTACCTGCATTGTGCCAAAAAACATCATATGAGCCATGTTGTGAGTGTAGTAGCATCATGTTGGTGACAGATCAGAGGTAAGGTGGAGAGTTTTTGAGGCATTCAAAAACTATTTTTTTAAACGGAAACTGCTTCAGGAAATGCTCCGTTTTTGGGGAGTTTTTGGAAGAGTTTTTCTGCTCCTGATGCAGTTTTGAAAGAGATTTTTTTAATTCCTGAAATGGATTTTGAAGCCTTTTGATTTCACAGTGCCTAAATTTTAAAGGGTACCAATCACCAGGATTTTCGTATATAACCTAAAGCCAGAGGCTCGCCTCTTCTGGTCACATGGGTATGATCTCGTAGAGAACTGCTGTGGAAGAGAGAGCGCAATAGGGTCTTACCCGGTAGGGATATGGGATATACAAGGATCATGATACACACACCTTTTCAGGTTGTGCAAGTCACAACCCCTATGGAGCACATTCAGTAGTTGTATCAGCTGCAGCCCCGAGGTGTATAGGATGTAGCAGGACGCAAGTAGAAATCAAGTTCTTTTGATGTCCTAAGGAAGAAGACGGATGTCTCTGAAACGTGTAGACCTGTACGAACAATAAAGAGATTATATTAATATACCATTGAGTATCAGCGCGGTATATACCCGATTTCTACTTACGTCCTACTACATCCATGGATATGATCTCAGCACAGGTCCTACTAGTGAAAAAGTAAATCGATTTTATAATACTTATACTAATTCTAACAGGGGGAGAGGATAACTCTGAAAGCCCCCGCCCCCCAAGCTATTATCTGATCCTCAGCTGCTGTCACTCAAGAAGCTGATTATTTATAAACTTTACTTTCTTGAATTTCAAAACCTAAACATCCTAGCTGACCACTAAAGGTATGTAGAGAATCAGCCTGATAGTGCCAGTATAGCACTGGCTTTAGGTTATATACAAAAATCCGGGTGATTGGTTCCCTTTAAAGGATCTAACTGAGATCCGCCACAAAGTAGTGACATGCACATTTTTCTCCCACCAAGCATTTTTCAAATCCTGAAGTGGAAAAAAAAGCTAAATCCCATTAATAGTAATGGGCGAACCCGAACTGTATAGTTCGGGGTTCATAGTGTTCGTGCACATAATGCCGAACACGAGCTTTCCTGGGAAGTTTGTGTCAATGGGCTGCAAAAAAAACAAAAAAAAACAACACATTATTAAAAAGCATTCTGATTATATTTACAGGTCCCATGACGTGTGCTGCAGACTCTGTCTCCCGGCCGCTTCTGCTTCCGTGTCCGATCATTGCTGCTCCCCCAGATAACCACCAATGGCTAAAGGACCTTCCACGACGTCATAACTATGTGAGTAGTCTGGTGTGAATGTTGTACAGACATTGGCTTACAGACTGGTCACATGGCTATGATGTCATCGAAGGTCCTGTTAACTTCCGGGGGTATTCATTGCACTGCTTGTCACTCGGCAGTCTTCGGCTGTTTTCGGCCGTGTTCGCGGTGATGTCAGGGTTCACCCGAGTCTATGGCTCATGGACTCAATTGAAATTTGTGCAAGTGACGCATCGCATCACCCGGCACGGAGCACACTCTCCCGACAGGAGCGGGTTGGCTGCATTTATTTCCATGCAACTGAGCCACCCCTGTCCAGAGAGTGTCAGGCCATGCGGGGTGATGTAATGCGAGAATGCACGAGTCATACGCAAGTGGAATCATACCATCAGTGTCAGCCTGCTTCTCGCTCTGTATATGTCTATACAAAGCGATGAAGCAGAGCTGACATGGCTCTCCCTGCTTCTCACTCTGTACAGAGCGATGAAGCAGAGCTGACATGACTCTCTGCCTCTCGCTCTGTAGAGACACTTGTCTGTAGAGTGATGAAGCAGAGCTGACATTGCTCTACCTGTGGACTATGTCGGACTAAGGATTTTTTTTATAATAAAGATTTTCTCTAAATTTTTTTGTTTTATTTATTTTATTATAATAAAAAATTATTTTCTATATGTTGTGGATTTTTGCGGTTTACTAGAAATTCATGGTGGCCATGTCTAATTTGGCGTGACACCATGAATTTTGGGCTTCGTACCAGCTGAGAATACAAAGCTGGTATTAACCCCTTTATTACCCAGCGTGCCACCGCCATCAGGGCAGCTGGACAAGCCGGGTAAAGCGCCTGGATATGGTGCTAAGAAACAATGCACCATTTCCAGGGGCAGCTGTGGGTTTTAGTATGTGGGGCCCAGAACGCTTGGGTCTTACCAAATTGAGAATCCCAACCTCCAGCTTGTAACGCCTGCCTGGATCCACAGACTCAGACAGGCTGTTAATGGACAGGATAGAGGGAAGTCACTCACCAAGCAGGACGCCCAGAACCCTGAAACCCTTTAACCCCTATACAGGGATTTGGAATTACACAGGGCCCTGGAGATTACTACCTGTGGAAGGCTGCAGTCTGAGAGAGTAGTCGTCAGGCAGGGTCATACCAGGAATTGCGGAACAGGGACAGAATCGTCAGGCAAGGACGTAATCAGAAAGAAGCAGAGGTAAAAACCGGATCGGGCAGCGAGGTACAAAAACAGCAGGCAAGCGGGTAGTCAGGAAACAAGCGGTAATCAGCACACGAAATCACAGGACGGAACAGGAGCCAGAATTTCAGAACTATCTCTGGCAGAGGTCAGCAGACAGGAGGGGCATTAAAAAGGATGTGGTGTCTTCCCATAGGCTGTAACTGAATGATGGTACTTCAGGTGGGAGACACACGCAACCTAAAGTCAGCCAGTGGCACTGCAGATCCCCAGGAAACCCAGACCAGTGGATGAGCGGACCCTGCGCCCACCGGCGCCGCTGGCATTGACTCCTCTCCCATCACCAGCACTATCCACGGCAGGAACATGGCGTCACCTGGCGATCGGAGTAGAAGTCAATGGAGTGGACTCCGGTGGTGACATAACACAGCTACCTGGCTTTACCTGACTGGCGATCAAAATACAACAGGAACTAACACATTTTTTTTTATTTTTTTTAACTAATTAAAAAAAAATTAATGGGCTTCCTGTATTTTGATTGCCAGCTAAGGTAAAGCCAGGCATATGGCGGTGGCAGCCCGTAGCTGTCCGCTTTATCTGCGCTGAGAATCAAAAATACTGAGGAGCACTGCGTTATTTTTTTAAATTATTTATTTTTACACTACTATATGTGTGAGGGGCCCAACAGCCAATCACAGACGCTGTAACATAGAATGTGTGTTTGTAATTGGCTGTTGGAATAACCTGGAATCTGACCATACATTCTAGATGCTAGAATGTATGGACTTGTTTCAGATTACTCCAGCATCCAATCACAGACGCCCACTCTGTGGCAACCTCTGTGATTGTCTGTTATTTTAACAGTAAAGTAAAACAACAACACAGAGAAAAAATATTTTATTAGAAATAAAACAAGACATTTAGGACTCCATCTTTGTTACTCAAAAAAAAAAAGCCTCCGACATAGTCCAAAGGCGGATGAGCATCTTCAGCTCTACTACATCTGACTTACAGGACCTTCCATGATGTTATAGCCATGTGACCAGTCTGGTGTGAATGCTGATAGCTTGTGAGTTACAGGACCTTCCGTGACATCATAGCCAAGTGACCAGTCTGTAACCCAATGTCTGTACAACATTCACACCAGACTGGTCACATGGAATGATGTCATGGAAGGTCCTGTAACCCGGGGCACAGCAATGATTGGACACGGAAGCAGAAGCAGCCGGAAGACAGAGTCTGCAGGACACGTAGCGGGACCTGTATGTATAATGACAATGTTTATTATTAACTATATTCTTTATTTTACAGCCCCGCCCCATCCCATTACTGTAAAGTCTAAGTTCGGTGTTTAGACGCAAGTTCGCGTTATCTTAGAACCTGAACTCGTTCTTTACAATACGAGGCTCCCGAACATCGGGGGGTTAGCCCATCACTACCCACTAACGCTCAGCCTCTCATATGACCAACAGTGAATTAACATTAAAATTAATAGGAAGAGTATTTCAAGCAATATACTGTATAGGCAATTTTTGTACGTCTTTTGGAGAGAATTTATTCTAAAAAAAACCAAACAACCAAGAACTTAGAAAAAAACAACTCACCTGGACATATGCTAAAATGCAGTGCTCAAAAGTGATTCGTCATTTTTCCCTTTCAGGCCTATAAAGTAAATCTGTTAACCCTTTTCACTCAAACCAATGTAATGATTTTGTAACGCTTGCACAATACAAGGTTTCCTTTTCCTGTACAGTATATTTAAACTTTATAACATTATTTAGCCACTTTTCAGATGCCTGCAAAAAATGGCTGTAAAGAGATAACTTGTGCATTGACTGCAATGATACATCTAGTGGTACCCGTATATGCATAACTGTACTTCTACAAGACGTTGACTGTCTTGCTGGTGTAAACATTTCAAAACATTTATTACTAGTGATTATATCACATTTATTTTCACGAGCAAGATATCACATAACTGTAAAGCATGCCAGTTTCTCAATATTTTGGAAATAAATGCACAGCCTACATCAACCAGTCATGCAAGAAATAGTAGAGCCCAGCATAAAAAACGCACAATAAATTGGACATGGAGAACTGTGCAATGTTTCCATGAATTGCGATGCCGACCATAATTCATCCTATTCTTCCTTGTTCTTTATTGAGAATATATGCACAATCACCAGAGCGTGCATTTTTTTTATAGAAAAGTCAAGAGGAATGGCTGTGGTTGAAGAAGCTTTTTACCAAGATATATGGCCACCTTACACCCAAGACCATGACAATGTGAGGGTTGTGCAAATCCATTCACTACGCTGTTCTCAATTATTCTAAATAAATTTTGCTCAACACTCAGATTGGTGAATGACGGATGAGAATAAAATCTTAATTCACCATTCTTAGAATCATTAGTAAGTTTCAGTAAACATTAATTAAACTGCTCCACATAAATATCATATAGAGGATGATTTATTTGATTCCACCATCGAACAGATGACAACTTTGTGTCCTGATACACAGTGATTACATTACACAGTCCAGGATGTGTATATAACATACAATAAAGCAATTATTTTTCATAATGAGATCATTCTGTATGACATAATACCGTACATCCCTGTGGCGCAATTATCTTGATAAGCCTTAATGTCTCAGCATTGTCCACAGGGTACATGGCATGGCAGCTGCTATGAAGGCCAACAACTGGAGTGCCCATTTCCACTTACACATTAGATATGGATTGCATAGTGACATGGAAAATAAAATGGTAATGTTATTCGCAGATATGGAGTGTACCAGGAAACAAAAAGTGTTGGGGACAATTCTGGATGAAGTGATCAGGGTTTTGGGAATAATGTAGAAGGGGAAAAAGAGTACAGTTAGATTACTGATAGGGCGCCAAGAGTGATGTGTTTGTAGAGCACGCCTAAAACTGTATATCAGGAGTTATCCTTGGGTAGTTCATTATAAGGAACTGCTGCAACATGAGAATAGTATTCGTATTATGGAGCATGTTAGATTTGTGGCAGAACATAGGGCACAGGAAATGTGCTACACAGATAAGGGAGGAGATGTAGGGTCATACAGCACTTTGAACAGGTTTTAAGTGAGTCATAAATATATATATTTTATTCTATTGCAAATGAGAAAATGAGTTGGAGCAACAGTAAGACATGTTTTTAGGTGCAGATTACATGAGCAGGTGATTGAATATAGGAAGTGAAGGAAAGAGCCAAGTGGCACATAACTCCAGTATAAGTGGGGCTTGAAGCCCAGGAGTTATGGCTGAACAACACAGAGAAAGGAGTGTCAGGTCTACCCCATTTAGTCTAAGTAACGCATGAGATATACTGTATTTGTATGCTGATGCAACTCTAAGGGCCGCTTTACACACTACGACATCGCTAAAGCGATGTCGTTGGGGTCACGGAATTTGTGACGCACATCCGGCCGCGTTAGCGATGTCGTTGCGTGTGACACCTATGAGCGATTTTGAATCGTTGCAAAAACGTTCAAAATCGCTAAATCGGTGACATGGGGGTCCATTCCCAATTATCGTTGCTGCTGCAGGTACGATGTTGTTCGTCGCTCCTGCGGCAGCACACATCACTATGTGTGACACCGCAGGAACGACGAACATCTCCTTACCTGTGGCCGCCGGCAATGAGGAAGGAAGGAGATGGGCGGGATGTTACGTCCCGCTCATCTCTGCCCCTCTGCTTCTATTGGCCGGCCGCTTAGTGACGCTGTAGTGACGTCGCGGTGACGCCAAACGCACCTCCCCCTTCGAGGGATTGTTTGGCGGTCACAGCGACGTCGCTGAACAGGTATGTGCGTGTGACGCTGCCGTAGCGATAATGTTCGCTACGGCACCGATCACCACATATCGGCCGTACGACAGGGGCACGTGCTATCGCGCTCGACATCGCCAGCAAATGCTAGCGATGTCGCAGCGTCTAAAGCAGCCCTAAGGCTACATTCCCACAATCAGTATCCATTGAGTTTTTGATGCAGCAGAATTTCTGCACCATCACTCCACCTTAGTTTACTTGCGGGTTTTTTTATTGTGTTTTTGACGCTGCATTTTTTTTTTTACTCTGTGTCATTATCCTTTACCCCCTTAAGGACAGAGCCATTTTGTACATTGAGACACATTTAACAAATCTGACCAGTGTCACTTTATGAGGTAATAATTCTGGAATGCTTCAACGTATCCCAGTGATTCTGAATTTCTTTTTTTCACGACAAATTGTACTTCATGTTAGTGGTAAATTTTAGAGGATAAAATTTGCATTTATTTATGAAATTATAGAAAATTTGGCAAAAAGATGAAAATTTCACAATTTTCAAACTTTGAAATCTGTCATTGTAGTGCTCATTACATTGTAGGGCCTGTACATTGTATCCAGCTTGAGTTTCTGGAGATCTGCACCTCATAAATGAAGCGTGCTCTCCTCACTACAGAAATGACAAACATGTGGATGCTAACTGTGGTTTAGGCACACTGTGGGCTCAGAAGGGAGGGGGACATTTGGAAGCGCAGATTTTCTTGGGAGGGGGGTGAAAGATAGCAATTCTTCAAGAGTCTTTATGCTACCAGTAAAGTGAAATCCCGCTATATATCAGTTCACATTTCTCCTGTGCTCTAAGCTGAGCGCTTAAATCAGGGTTTTCATCTAAACTTATAAAATATGTGATTTAAATGAAACTCCGATGGATTAATTCACTAATGGGGCAAAAGAGTTAAGGCCGCTTTACACGCTGCGATATCTTTACCGATATCGCTAGCGTGCGTACCCGCCCCCATCGGTTGTGCGACACATCGCTGCCCGTGGCGCACAACATCGCTCAGACCAGTCACACTACTTACCTGCCTAGCGACGTCGCTGTGACCGGCGAACCGCCTCCTTTCTAAGGGGGCGGTTCGTTCGGCGTCACAGCGTCGTCACTAAGCGGGCGCCCAATAGGAGCGGAGGGGGCGGAGATGAGCAGGACGTAACATCCCGCCCACCTCCTTCCTTCCGTATTGCCGGCGGCCGCAGGTAAGGTGAGGTTCCTCGTTCCTGCGGTGTCACACATAGCGATGTGTGCTGCCGCAGGAACGACGAACTACATCGTACACGCAGCAGCAACGATAATTGAAAATAGGGGGAGATGTCACCGATTAGCGATTTTGAACGTTTTTGCAACAATTCAAAATCGCTCATAGGTGTCACACGCAACGACATCGCTAAAGCGGCCGGATGTGCGTCAGAAATTCCGTAACCCCCAACGAGATCGCTTCAGCGATGTCGTAGCGTGTAAAGCGGCCTTTACTCTAGACCAGTGATTCCCAAACTCCAGTCCTCACGGCCCCCAACAGGTCATGGTTTCAGGATTTCCTTAGCTTTGCACAGGTGATGCCATGATAATGCTTCCATCACCTGTGCAATGCTAAGGAAATCCTGAAAACATGACCTGTTGGGGGACGTGAGGACTGGAGTTTGGGAATCACTGCTCTAGACTCTTTGTTCAGTTTTTAAGATATGCACAAAAGAGGTGGCAGACTGCACCTTTATGCACAGTTAAAAAGATGGGCACGGCTGAATCATAGGACAGAGAGAGTCCAAGGTGACCCCGTCTGCCTCATTACAGTGAGTGTTCCGTCAAAAGTTCTATCTAAATCATGTATTTCAGAGATTTACACAGAAACCACAATGTAAGCGCTCCGCGTAGACTGCAGGATAAATGTGAGCCTAACCTTACTGCGATCTGTGGGAGGCAGACTGAACAAATCAACACAGGTCCAGAAATTAATTTAGGTTTTTTTATGCCAATCATCGTGTGTTATAAATAATTAGATGGCTTTATTCTTCAGGTCCATGCAATTGAAGTTAGAACCAGAGTTATATAGTTTTCTTTTTTTATCTTTGGCTACTATAACACATGTGACTTAGAAAATGCACCACTGATGAGTTTACACAGTTTTAAAAAAAAAAAAAGCACAGTTGACATGAGATTTTTATAAATCCAATCCACTGTGCTTGTATTTCTAAAAGGCTTAGTTTTTGAGGCAGCGAAAATACACGTCAAAAACACGAGTAAAACTCATTGTGGGCACGTACCTGCAGAGGCACGCTTAATATTTGTGAGTGAAGAGACAGTCATAGAGGTGTAATGTTCTATAGATACAGGGGTAGACATACCATTGGCACAACCTGTGCTGCACAGCGGCCCAAGAGGTAAGTGGCAACTTCATTTCAACAGGTGGAATTGTGTATTATGAGCTATTGGGCTACAAAAAGCCCAAATATTGATCTGACACAGGGGCTTCTTCTGTCTGCTTTTATATATAGTTATAGGATTTATGTCACCCTTTGCGTATCTGTGTTGTACCCATTGACATCAATAGTAATGTATTTAGTAACAGCAGCAGGAAGGTGCTTCCCGGCCGATATATTACATCTGTCTGAATCTAGTGGACAACTTGTATAAACAATGCGGAGATTCAGGAAGGGAGATGTCTACGTGCTCTGGGGCTTTTGCATGAGCTCATGTGTGTTATGGGTAGTGATGCAATGTTTATTGGTCACGGTGGAATAAACTAGAACATTTCTGTGGATTAAAGGAACATTAAATAATTAGAGATTAATAATAAACACGAGAAGAGACAGTGTATGAGGCCTAACACTAGAATGGGGCTGCATTACGAGCATCTTAAAGCGGTTGTTCATTTCAGAAAAAATGTTTAGCAGTATTCCTAATACAAATATATACGACTGACAATTTGTATTTCCATAAGTACGTCATTCTCCAGATATCTGCAGTGATCATGGCTCTATGAACATGTCATCAGTGTAGTTTGTGAAGGGGGTTGGCTGACCAGCTCATTTCATGACCTAAGCCAGCCCCCCTTTTCACTATGTGTGTCAGCTGAGACAAACAAGGAGACTAAGTAAGTTATTGAAAAATACAGTTTACTTTACCAATGATGGGCCAACGCAAGAAACTCTCTCCTGTGTACAGCACAAACACGAAGTAGAGCTGATGGGACTCAGACTGGAAGAATGTTGTGAGATTTTGATACTGAAGTATATATTTTTTTTAAAGTTGACAGCCCCTTTGAAGAAGCTAAATATGCATCTCTATTTGAAAGAAAGCATTCGCCATATGTATTTTCAAAGTTCAACAAAATCAGGGAAAGAATCACAATTTGCAAAGAGCATATTGATGGTCTATGGATTCTCCAAAATCCTAGAGATCGATTTATTTTTCTAAAAACTACCCTCACTGATTTTCTAGCTTCTGCCTGCAATATCCAATTATTCACGCTAGTTATTACCTATCCTCAGAAAATTTTATAACTTGCTGATCACTGTGGTTCCCAATATCTCTGATATCCCATAGATAATGAATAGTGCAGTGGTGCGCATGCAGGACCATTGCTGTATCCAAAAGGGATCCAGGATCAGTGGAAGTCAAACCCACAACGGCAAATTATCACCCATCCTGTGCACTGCTAATATAATAATCAGGGCTGTGGAGTTGGTAAACCAAACCTCCAACTCTTCAATTTCCCTGACTCCCTCATACATGGCACCTGTTTAAGTGATAAATTTACAGTAGTAAAATGGTAATCAAGCTATTTTTATAGAACATAAAATATATTTATTGGACTACAACTTGTTCTGAGAACCAGTATGGCCTCTATCAGATCCTCCTTCATAGATGACCTCAAATCTGATCTAATTATTTTAAGGCTAGAGAACAACCTCTCTACACTAGCTTGGGTTGGTGGTGGTAACCACACAGGCAACATCTCTAATAATTTCAGGGTTATAAAGAAATTGTTTCATATACCTTCAGTTTTGATGAACGGTAGAACTCTTACTTCTTTGAGAGCAAGTGAAAATTTTGCTGAAATATGGTCAATGTGCTTGCTATGGGAGTTAAATCTTTTTCTCTTTGGCAACACTTTGACTTCTCCATGTCGTCCAAATACTTTTCACAATTAAACTTCCCATCTGATGAGGCTGAAGACATGGTAGAAGTAGCACTGGCAGGACCCAAGTCCTCGCACTCTTGGCCATCCTGTAGCCCACTTATCCTAACTGCTACCTCTGTCAGAGCTTTGTATCCTTTAGTAAGCTGGTAATCATCCAGCAATATACAATTACTTGGGTCCACATAAACAGCTGTCAGAAGAATTTTATTTTGTAATAGCAGTGTCTCGCTCCATTTCTTTGAAGCAGCAATGCCATCTGAGATTAAACTTCCTCTTTGAGACAGGAAAAACAGCAAGTTCTTCCACTGCTTTATGAAAGTGCCAGGTGTTAAAGCCTCATCTTGTAATTTTTTTTGTCATTGTAAATGGTGATGAAGAAATTCCTTCAGTTCAGCCACCTATGTCCATTGACCTTCATTTAGCGCCACCTAAGGATTGGCCATGTCTACAAGAAAGGGTTTCAGCTCAAGAAATCACTCAATCATTACATAGCTGCTGCTCCACCGAAGGGGGTTGAACTACAATTGTCCCTTTCCCAGTACATCTCTTCAAGATAGAATCTCAACTAACAGCCTAGATCCTTTGATCAGGAGTAAAACAGACATGCATAGGACATTTCATAACTTTCCCAAATTCTTATGAAAAAATATTCAGCACATATTGCATTGAACTATTGTACCCAGTTTATTCTATATTTTAGGAGTCGGAGTCAGTCGATTTTATACTGATTGACTCTACCAAAATGGACACCGACTCCGACTCCACAGCAGCGATAATAATTTTTATTCCTACAGCACCAACATATGCAACAGCACTTTACAATTCAGAGGGTACTTATACAAAGATAAGACATTACAGAGTAAAGGCCCAGTCACACACAATGACTTACCAGAGATCCCGACAACGATACGGCCTGATAAGGATCGCTGGTAAGTCGCTGGGAGGTCACTGGTGAGATGTCACACAGTCAGACCTTACCAATGACACAGTAACGATGAGCGACTTGTATAACGATCTCAGCGGTCGTTAGAGGTCGTTGGTAGGCGTCAAACACAGCGATGCGTCCTGCCCAGCAGGACATTACCTTTGAAGAAAATGGTCCGGACCATTCGGCAACAACTAGCAATCTCACAGCAGGGGCCTGATCGCTGGTAGGTGTCACACATAACGAGATTGTGTGTGATGGGGCCTTAACACATAGTTCACCGCATTACAAGTAGACTAAAGGCTCTGCACACAACCTCCAATCTATAAGGAGAGAGGGGTATCACAAAAGATAAAAAAAATAAAGTCCTTGGTGTGTAAGGTTTGGCCATCAGTATAATAAATAGGGGCAAGGAAGAGAGAACATTGGATAGATAGTTAGATTAGTGAAGTCATAGGCCAATCTAAAAAAAAAATGTTTTTAGGGTGTGCTTTAAACTGTGGATGATAGAATTTAAACAGATTGTCTGGGTAGTGCATTCCAGAAAATTGGTGCAGCACGAGGGAAGTGTTGGAGACGGAAATAGTAGGTACAGATTACAGAGGATGTCAGTCTTCGGTCACTAGCAGAACGGAGAGAACGATTAGGGTGGTAGACATGGATGAAGGAGGGCATGTAGGATGGTGTAGAACTGTGGAGAGCTTTATCTTTAACAGTTAAGGCTGCTTTACACGCAGCGACATCGCTAGCAATGTCGCTGGTGAAAGCACCTGCCCCCATCGGTTTTGCGTCACGGGCAAATCGCTGCCCGTGGCGCACAACATCGCTAACACCTGTCACACATATTTACCTGCCTAGCGACGTCGCTGTGGTCGGCGAACAGCCTCCTCTCTAAAGGGGCGGTTCATTCGGCGTTACAGCGGCGTCACTAAGCGGCCGCCCAATAGAAGCGGAGGGGCGGAGATGAGCGGGCCGAACATCCCGCCCACCTCCCTCATTGCGGGCAGCCGCAGGTAAGGTGATGTTCCTCGTTCCTGCGGTGTCACACATAGCGATGTGTGCTGCCTCGGGAATGACGAACAACCTGCGTCCTGCAACAGCAACGACATTTGGGATTAGAACGGCGTGTCAACGATCAACGATTAGGTAATTTTGATCGTTAACGGTCGTTCGTGCGTTTCACACACAACGACGTCGCTAACGAGGCCGGATGTGCGTCATAAATTCCGTGACCCGACATCTAGTCAGCGATGTCGTTGCGTGTAAAGCCCCCTTAATAAGTTTATGTTGTACTCTGTAGCGGATGAGCAAAGACTGGACACATGGTGGCGGCATCAGTGTAGCGATTAGATAGAAATATGATCTTATCTTCTAATTTTATGGTGGATTGGAAGGGGAAAAGTTTAGAGAGGGAGGATCAATTAGTAAAAAGTTGTAGTAGTCTAGGCGAGAATAAATCAGAGCAACAGCAGCAACATCTTGCACTTATGTTTTAACTTCTTTAAGGCACATTCAAAAGCAGCACAAAGCCACACAATTATCTCAATGAGCTGCCGCAGTTTCACCTAAATTGCGGTCATCTAATGAAAACAATCCAAATCCAAACTCTTAAGAAAATATATGTACACCTGTTTTCTGTCAAAACCATGACCACAAGACATGTGTATTCTGAAAGTGTGGTCACGGTGAGGCTTTCTGCAATATCAAGACTGCCACGTGCAGATGTACCTATAAGAACATGCTGCATCCTCCTGGCATCTTACTGGAGTGAGTTTAGGTCAGTGGGCATCCGGTCATATTTGTCCTTTCCTCGACCCTGGTTGCCATACTTTCAGAGCTGCGATCTAGACTAGTGTTATTTAACCCAGCAACAAAACTTACACCAAACACAGGAAACTGAAAGCCATCAGGAAACCAGTAATGATGGGACGTCCCCAGAATGATGTTTTGTCTGTTATTTCTCAAACTGATATCAACGGTAAAAGAAAAAAAAAATGAACACATGTCCGGTCTCCTGTAAATATAGCAGAGCTAATGTAACTGAAACATTAATCCAGGGTGACAGACAAAGTCATGCTACATCTGTACATTAATATATTATATACATAGCTTCATTGGTGTGGTTCTTGTTCCATTAATATGTGTATAATGAAGCCTATGTGACACAGCTAGAAACTGGATTACAAAGTTTGCTGTACTATATAAAATACGTCACATGCACACAATCGCCACTTGTTCGATACTTGAGTAGTGGAAATATGATTAACAACTTGGAAGTAAGTAATTATGGCCTGCATATAAAGTTCAGACCTGTGGGCCTATATGAGCCAACTTCCAAACTCTCTTACATGTGATCACTATCCAATTTGTAAGCACAGAGAAAGGAAACATTCAGATGTACATGCTTCTGTAGAAATATGAGAATGGTAGTTACAGACTAAGGACCTATGGACCTTTGATAATGGAGGTGTATCATGTTTACATCAGGCTTTGTACAGCATACTCGACATATTATGAAAATAAGTGAACTCCCCACAAATGCTCAGACGAGTCTCTGAAAAAACAGAAACTTCTCAAACCGGCAAATCCAAAAAGTCTCCCAGAAAGCAGGGCTCTCAGAAGTACAAGGAAAGTGACATTGTAGGAACAGGGAGGTGAAGTAGGGGCTAAAAGACTGCTCAAAGTACTTTGATAATCGATTATAAGGCCTTGTGCGCACGCTGCGTTTTTTGGAAGTAGTTTTGCTCCCAAAACTGCATGCATTTCCTTCCCCAGCAAAGTCTATGAGATTTCATTTTTACTGTGTGCACGTTGCAGCTTTTTTTCTTGTCTGGTGACCACAAAGATGCAGCATGTCAATTCTTTCAGCATTTTGAACCCTTCCAGTCAATAGATTTGACTTAAAAAACACACTGGGCAAAAATGTTGTAAGAAAAAATGGGGAAAAAAGTGCACGCTGAGGGAGCGTTTTTTTGGAACCAAAAACGTGCATCTTTGCGGTCACCACAAAGATGCAGCATGCCACATTGCCTAAGAGACCCTTCCAGCTTATCTGTGAAAGTCAATGTGACAGCAATAAAAAGTCATGCAGTGTTAGGTGTTCAGAACCTGAAACTAGATGCTCGGAATTTAAAGGGGTTATCCACTACTTTTACCCGCTGATGGGTACTATAAAGTACCTGGCCGCGGCCACTATCAGAAGACGGAGCAGCTTCCAAACTGAGCATTTCCAGCTGCCTGCTGCTGCCGGGACTGAGAATAGCTGATCGGCAGAGGGGTGCGGGATGTCGGACCCCGGCCAATCAGAAATTAATGACCTATCTGGAGGATAAGTCATAAATCAATGTAAAAGTAGGGATCAACCCCTTTAACTAAGGTTGTGGCTAAATCCCAGTGGGTAGAAGGACCTGTGGGCGTGGCGATGTTTCCTTCTGTCCACTGTACTCATGCAAGGCCCCTGCATCCCCCCCATTTGGGGGTCTTACCCCCAAACCCCGCCTCTATTATAATGAACTCTATGCCGCTGTGGACTTAGAAGAATAACGTATCTTCTTGGTATGAAGAATGTCGGGGGAGGCATCGCCCCTTTCTGGTCACATGGGCGTAACGTCAGCAGAGGTCCCTCTGGCCACTGGGATTTAGACGCTACCGTTTAACTAACCTCTCCACTCTGCACATGGGATTGTTGCCACAGAGAACATCCTTCTGACATAATCTATCCAGTGCTCAGGAGCAGAGGGAGAAAATATTTTACTTGATTTTAACAATCATTATTGCAATAAGTGTCAATAGTGATTGTCATACACATGCTCATGCCATTGTTTACATTAGAATATTGGCAAGGACAGGTTATTATATATGTCTACAGGATCAGACTACTCACAGTGGTGCATATTTATCAAGCTAAATGGCCAGAATTCTGGTCTAATTGGGTTGAATTGTCTTTCATAACTTGCACCATATTATGTTTGTGCCTTGTCTGACAAGAGTGGCTTCGCTGAAAGGAGCGTGTTTTATCAGAAAAGAATGTGGCCTCGTTGGCAAAAGGAGACTCAAAAAAAAAAAATGCAGCAAAATGTAGGCGTAAATTTACCAGTCATCTAATAGGTAGTATTAACTTACACTGGATAAACTCAAAATACGCCACATTTATCAAATAGCAAGAACCACTTTCATAAATTTGGCGTACTTTTCAGAAAACCTATCATCACGATTTAGTAAGTAAAAGCATCACCATAATGTCACTGTTATATAGATTTAATAGATATCTTGAAAGAAGAAATCCGCATCCTGGTTGTTGTTTAATAAACATTTGAAGTTCGGGTTTAATAAGCTTTCAGTGCATTGGCTTGGGATTGTGTGTAGAGTCTTCAGCATTGGCTTGGGATTGTGTGTAGAGTCTTCAGCTCTGCCCAGGTATGTACTGAATCAGCATAAGGCTATGTCCGCACGTTGCTTTTTACCTGCTTTTTACCTGCTTTTTTGCTGCTTTTTCAACTGCAGCGTTTAATGCCAAAATGGTTGTGCTCTGCTTTTCAAGCAAAGTCTATGGGAATTTGGGTTTCTTGTCCGCACTATGCAGTTCAAACTGCAGCCTTTTTGTTGCAGAACTTTGGTCAAAAACTCAGCTTTGCAGTGCAAAACCCAAATGGCAAAAACAATTGACATGTCAATTGTTTTTGCCATTTGGGTTTTGCACTGCAAAGCTGAGTTTTTGACCAAAGTTCTGCAACAAAAAGGCTGCAGTTTGAACTGCATAGTGCGGACAAGAAACCCAAATTCCCATAGACTTTGCTTGAAAAGCAGAGCACAACCATTTTGGCATTAAACGCTGCAGTTGAAAAAGCAGCAAAAAAGCAGGTAAAAAGCAGGTAAAAAGCAACGTGCGGACATAGCCTAACAGTGCCATTCTGGCCATGCATTTTATTCAAATGCTAAATCGTGATGACTGATTCTCTTTTAAACTGTCTAGTCAAAGTTTGCACAGTCTAAGCATTACACAGCATTGATAAATATTTCCCAGTTTTTATACAATCTATAACCAAAGAGAAAAAGGTTTGCATAAATGATACTAACAAGATGGAAATATTTAATCATGACTAATTTAAAAGTCACTCATTTTGCTTTTCAGATGCATTGGAGAAAAAGAAATGTAAGATTCTACATAGCCTTCAAAATTCTATTTGTAGAAATTAGGTATTAAAATTATGGTTGGGGCAAACTTTTTCTGGTCGGCACTTTCATTGCCCATTGAATGCAATTGTGCTAGTGTTCTGTTTTGATACAGCATCTAATCCAAAGGAAACCTGTTACCAAAACTCAACAATGTCCTATGTGTGACGTGAAGATTTAAAAATAGGACAAGATCCACTCACAAGTAATTGTAACATACGCATGTCCCTCTCTGTGCAAATACTTGGACACAACTGACTGGCTTTGAGAACAACGTAATATCAAGCAGAGCTGGATGTGACCTAGCGGCACAGATGCCGCACGCTACAGGGCAATGTGGCAATGTTCTGAGTACTCCAGCTGGGAAACGCTTGATTAAAGAGCCTCACTGTTCTCCTTGAGTAATAGCTGCCACAGAGATGAGAGATTACTACTAGAGAACAGAAAGGGGTGTTTTTCCGACAAAGTGAATATGACATAGGCCTGAACATCGTAAAACATTATCTATTTGTGACAATGCTCTGTGAGCAGCATAATGGTGCCACACAGTCAGAGTCTGGAGGGGGTCCTGAACATCAAGTTCTTAGGAAATACTATGAGGACAAGCACATCCAGATCTGCCCACTATAGCTTTACTTCTATTAGTGCATGCTGGGAAAAACTTGTAAAATGGCTTTGAAGAATGAGAAATATTGCTCTGTATTAGTATGCGCATTTGTATATTAAATCCCATGTACGTAATATTAGGCTCCTGTGCCCTCATGTGACATTTGTAACTGAGCCCTCACCTACTATATGCCCTTAAAAGTACTGGTAATGCCTAATGTGTCAGAGTGGTCATTGGGTTTTCTTTACGCACCAAAACTGGGTGTGCCCCCTACATCCCTTACCCTTATAAATCCAGTGGATTGAAATATACAGCTAAAAGGAAAACACCTTTAATGCTAAGAAAATATGTATGGAAAAAACAGCTTAAAGCGGGCTTTACACACTACACGAGATCGCTACAGCGATCTCATTGGGGTCACGGATTTTGTGACGCACATTCAGCCGCTGTAGCGATCTCGTTGTGTGTGACTCCTAGGAGCGATTTTGGATCGTTGCAAAAACGTCAAAAACGTCCAAAATCGCTCCTCATTGACATGGGGGTCCATTCTCAAATATCGCTGCTATCACGTGGGCTAAGTTGATCCTCGTCCCTGCAGCAGCACACATCGCTACGTGTGACGCCGCAGGAACGAGGAACCTCTCCTTACCTGCCACACGCCAGCAATGAGGAAGGAAGGAGGTGGGCGGGATGTTCGTCCCGCTCATCTCCGCCCCTCCACTTTGATTGGCCGGCCACTTAGTGACGTCGCGGTCACGTCGCTGTGATGCCGAACGTCCATCCCCCTTGAGCGAGGGATTGTTCGGCAGTCACAACGACGACGACGACCAGGTAAGTGCGTGTGACGCTGCCGTAGCGATAATGTTCGCTGCGGCAGCGATCACCAAATATCTGCATAACGATAGGGGCGGGTGCTATTACGCTCGCCATCGCTAGCATCGGCTAGCGATGTCGCAGCGTGTAAAGCCCGCTTAAGGCTGGAGTCACACTTGCGAGAGACTCGCGAGAGTCTCTCGCAAGTGTGATTCCGGCCTAATGCTAAGAAAATATGTATGAAAAAATCAGCATTAGTTATTCTGCAGAAACAATCTTGATGGCATGTAGAAGCATTTTAACTACTGGAAGGACACTATAATAATAACAACCTTGCAAACCGTCTGCTTTTCTATCCAGTGTCCAAATATGTTTAAGCCATTGCCTATTAAAAGACCCCACAAAATGACACATTGAAACCCAGCATGTCACCATCAACTTTACTAGTGAAAAGGCATGCTGACAAACACTACCAGTTCTTTTTTACGTTTAGCCATGAACAGTGAAAGGTGAACGCCAGTTACCAGCTTGGGACTGAGGATATTACACTAAGTTCACTGCTCAAAAAATTTGAGAGAACACTTTGATCACACTTCAGATTTCAATAAAACAAAAAATTAAAGTTGAAAATCTTTTTTTTATAAACTTTGTGTAATTCATGGAGAACAAAATGACATAATGATCAATGGAAACCAAGATCATCAACCAAATGAGTGCTGGATTCTACATCACCCCAAAATTAAAAATGTAGGCAGATCCAGTTTGTATGCATTTCATCAGTGCAACTTGTAATGTGATGCAGTAGTGTGCATGGCCCCTGTGTACCTGTACGCACCCCTGATAACGTCTAGGCATGCCCGAAGAGACAGCAAATATTGTCCTGGGGATCATCTTCTAGTTAGCCATTTGCACATTAGTGAGGTCAGTGTCACTACTGGGCGAAATCAGTTTCACTTATACGTAATGTCCCAGAGTTTCTTAATTGGATTAAATTCTGGGGAATGTGAGCGCCACTCAATGGTACCGTGGTTTTCCAAAAATAAGCTCTCCCCCAAAGCGGGCTAGCGGGGATTTTCAGCATTTTTGGAGCAAGTCTTAAATATAAGCCCTCCCCCAAAAATAAGCCCTAGTCGCAGTTCAATAATGAAGTGTCCGTGCATCAAAAAAATTAAAGATACTGCAGGACACTTCATTATAGACAGGGGGCACTCAGCAATCACACTCACCCGACACTGAGCAGAGGCCCTGCCATGATCGCACCCCCACACACATCCGATCTCACACACACAATCAGATCGCACACACAAACATCGGATCACACACACATTGCATCACACACATACTCACCACATCCAGCGACACCGATTTCTTCTGGTTGCCAGAATCCTGGGAGACAGTGCAGTGGAGCGCAAGGACCTGCCGCAATTACAGGACCTGCGGACAGACACGTGACTTCCTCCCATCATTCCCTGCTGCCGGACGTATTCTGTAATGCTGGAGGATGTAATGTGTGTGTGTCAGCCAGCCAGAAGCAGGGGAGGACAGCATGCAGCACCCACCAAAGACCTGGGAGCCACGCAGACGTCCGGGTCTGGTAAGTATGAATCTCCTGGGAAGTGGGGTGTCTGCTTTTTTGGGGGGTAAACTTACCCTCAACCATGTTTCTCCAAAAATAAGACCTCCTCCAAAAATAAGCCATAGTGCTTTTTTTGGGGTAAAAAAAGTGTATAAGACAGTGGTTTTTTTTTTTTTGAAAAACACGGTATCAATGCCTTCTTCATCCATGAACTGTCTACACATTTCAGCCCCATGAGACTGAGCATTGTCCTGCACTAGGAGAAACCCAGTGCCCACTGCCCCAGTGTAACATCTGACAATGTCACTGAGGATTTCACGGTGGTATCTAACAGCAGTCAGGGTAGGTTTGTCATGTGGAGGTTTGTGTAACCCTCAAAGGAATTACATGCCCAGACAATTACTTAGCCAGCGCCAAACTGGTCATATCGGATGCAGTTGAAGGCAGCGTAACATTCACCGTAGCATATCCAGACTCTTTCACATCAGTCATGTGTTTAGTGTGAACCTGTTGTTATCCGTGAAGAGAATGTCAATGAAAAACTTAAGAGGTCTGGTCTCTGGCAAATGCCAACCGAGGTGCCTGGTGCTGGACAGTGAGAACATATCCCACTACAGGGCGTCAAGCCCTTTTGCCACCCACTCTGAGTTGGTTTCTTGCAGTCTGGTCAGAGACATGCACATTTTATTGCCCTTCTACATTTCTTCCCAAGTCTTGTCATGTAATAGCCCATGTTCTTGGTATCTGCTCCATCTTATTTATACTCCCGCTGGGAGACAGGAAACATGACAGCATGTATTCATGTGCCATCCTAAGAGAGCTGGGCTACTAATGCAACCTGCTGGAACTGCCCCATGGAACAACTAGTGAAAAAGACACCAAAAAATACCTGAACATAACTAGAGAAAGATCATTCAGGAAGGATAAGGTGAGAGCAATTGTCTGAGGCCAATCACCTGTACCATTGGGAATTGTCTTGCAGTTCTTTTCCAGTGCAATTGTCACTTTCATCTACACCAAAACAGGTGAAAGAGATTCACAATCACTTCTGCTTACTAACTGTTAAAAAATATACTCTTAAATATATTTTTCGTCAAATACGTAAAAGCGCATGAAAGAAAGAAACTTCAAAAATGTAAAAAATAAATATATTTTATCTATTTAAAAATGGTTGCCAGGGTTCAGTTACAGAAAGGAAAAATAATATACTTTGATAGCTTATGTAAAAAGAGTTCATTTAGTCCATACTGAACAATGGGAAGTCTTTACCCATCTCTCTTTGGCTCCTGAATGGCAAGGCAGGGGATGTCATCTCTTAGCGTGTCTTCATCTTTGCAGCCTCGAGTCTTCTCACAGCAGGCAATGTGGAGCAGCGCCCCCAATAGCCCCCTCCATCGTGTATTATATACCAGCTGCTTAGTCCATATAGGGTGTTCTAGTGGAACATAGTTGAATATAGTTCCACATTACGTAACCTTCTGGAAGCTTCGGGAAGCTTCGGGAAGAATATATAAATATCCTTCCATGTCAGTACACAAGTATACTCATTATAGATATTTTAATGCTTATCCCTTATAAAACTTAATTAATAAACTATGCCCTCCAACATAAACAGAACTGTGAATTTATATGTCTTACTATAACATATTTGATAACTAGATGTATTAATTTTAATGCTTTTTAACAAACCCCCCTTGAAGCGGGTGGAGTAACCCCGAAAATTAATTAATACATCATTAAAATAACAAATCTTATTTCCTTATTTGGTGATAATGGATTAATATCAATAATAATGATGAATAATAATTAATTTGCATTATTCATGTTGTAAGTTCAATAATATAATAATGTGGATTCATGTTATGATAGGCCATGACTGATCAATCATATAAAAAAAATATATATATCTATACTTCGCTAAACCTAAAAAGAAATGCAAAAACCAAATCCGGTCACCATATGATGTCCTCTGAGTTGATGTCTTCTTATCTCCGATGTAATCCAGCATAAACACAGTCTCTTAGAAATAAATCCTTTGATAAAAATGGATGGTTACCAATTTATACAGTCCCATATTGCGTTTATCATTGTTAGATCAAAGTCCATAAACTTTATGTTTTATTGCAAAGTCCATAGCCAATGTTGATAAACCACAGTTCATGAGTGTAGAAGAAGAATAGCAAAAGTCTTTGATGTCTGTGCAGTGT